>NC_052151.1:201719158-201995236 GCF_902713615.1 Scyliorhinus canicula
AAATATTTGTACACTGACTGGTGTCCCTCAGTGTCTGTCTCTCAGGGAGATATCTGTACACTGACTAGTGTCTCAGTGTCTGTCTCTCAGGGAGATATCTGTACACTGACTGGTGTATCTCAGTACCTCTCTCTCAGGGGGATATCTGTACAGTGACTGGTGTCTCAGTCCCTCTCTCTCAGGGAGATATCTGTACGCTGACTGGTGCCTCTCAGTCCCTCTCTCTCAGGAAAATATTTGTACACTGACTGGTGTCCCTCAGTGTCTGTCTCTCAGGGAGATATCTGTACACTGACTAGTGTCTCAGTGTCTGTCTCTCAGGGAGATATCTGTACACTGACTGGTGTCTCTCAGTCGCTCTCTCTCAGGGAGTTATCTGTACACTGACTGGTGTCTCAGTCCCTCTCTCTCAGGGAGATATCTGTACAATGACTGGTATCTCTCAGTCTCTCTCTCAGGGAGATATCTGTACACTAACTGGTGTGTCTCGGTCCCTCTCTCACAGGGAGATATCTGCACACTGACTGGTGTCTCTCAGTGTCTGTCTCTCAGGGAGATATCTGTACACTGACTAGTTTCTCAGTGTCTATCTCTCAGGGAGATATCTGTACACTGACTGGTGTCTCTCAGTCCCTCTCAGGGAGATATCTGTACACTGACTGGTGTATCTCAGTACCTCTCTCTCAGCGGGATATCTGTACAGTGACTGGTGTCTCAGTCCCTTTTTCTCAGGGAGATATCTGTACGCTGACTGGTGTCTCTCAGTCCCTCTCTCTCATGGAGATATCTGTACACTGACTGGTGTCTCTCAGTCCCTCTCTCACAGGGAGATATCAGTACACTGGCTGTTGTCTCAGTCTCTCTCTCTCAAGGAGATATCTGTACACTGAGTAGTGTCTCTCAGTCTCTCTCTCAGGGAGATATCTGTACACTGACTGGAGTTTCTCAGTCTCTCTCAGTGAGATATCTGTACACTGACTGGTATCCCACAGTCTGTGTCCGTCAGGGAGATATCTGTACACTGATTGGTGTCTCTCAGTCGCTCTCTCAGGGAGATATCTGTACACTGACTGGTGTCTCTCAGTCTCTCTCTCTCAGTGAGATATCTGTACACTGACTGGTGTCCCTCAGTCTGTGTCCCTCAGGGAGATATCTGTACACTGATTGGTGTCTCTCAGTCCCTCTCTCACAGGGAGATATCTGTACACTGACTGGTGTCTCTCAGTTGCTCTCTCAGTGAGATATCTGTACACTGACTGGTGTCTCTCAATCTCTCTCTCTCAGTGAGATATCTGTACACTGACTGGTGTCCCTCAGTCTGTGTCCCTCAGGGAGATATCTGTACACTGATTGGTGTCTCTCAGTCCCTCTCTCACAGGGAGATATCTATACACTGATAGGTGTCTCTCAGTTGCTCTCTCTCAGGGAGATATCTGTATACTGACTGGTGTCTCTCAGTCCCTCTCTCTCAGGGAGATATCTGTGCACAGACTGGAGTCTCTCAGTCGCTCCCTCAGGGAGATATCTGTACACTGACTGGTGTATCTCAGTACCTCTCTCTCAGGGGGATATCTGTACACTGACTGGTGTCTCAGTCCCTCTCTCTCAGGGAGATATATGTACACTAACTGGTGTCTCTCCGTCGCTCTCTCAGGGAGATATCTGTACACTGACTGGTGTCTCTCAGTCGCTCCCTCCGGGAGATATCTGTACACTGACTGGTGTCTCTCAGTCCCTCTCTCTCAGTGAGATATCTGTACACTGACTGGTGTGTCTCGGTCCCTCTCTCACAGGGAGATATCTGCACACTGACTGGTGTCTCTCAGTGTCTGTCTCTCAGGGAGATATCTGTACACTGACTGGTGTATCTCAGTACCTCTCTCTCAGGGGGATATCTGTACACTGACTGGTGTCTCTCAGTCCCTCTCAGGGAGATATCTGTACACTGACTGGTGTATCTCAGTACCTCTCTCTCAGGGGGATATCTGTACAGTGACTGGTGTCTCAGTCCCTCTCTCTCAGGGAGATATCTGTACGCTGACTGGTGTCTCTCAGTCCCTCTCTCTCAGGGAGATATCTGTACACTGACTGGTGTCTCTCAGTCCCTCTCTCACAGGGAGATATCAGTACACTGGCTGTTGTCTCAGTCTCTCTCTCTCAAGGAGATATCTGTACACTGAGTAGTGTCTCTCAGTCTCTCTCTCAGGGAGATATCTGTACACTGACTGGAGTTTCTCAGTCTCTCTCAGGGAGATATCTGTACACTCACTGGTGTCTCTCAGTCTCTCTCTCTCAGTGAGATATCTGTACACTGACTGGTATCCCTCAGTCTGTGTCCGTCAGGGAGATATCTGTACACTGATTGGTGTCTCTCAGTCCCTCTATAACAGGGAGATATCTGTGCACTGACTGGTGTCTCTCAGCCTCTCTCTCAGGGAGATATCTGTACACTGACTGGTGTCACTCAGTCGCTCCCTCAGGTAGATATCTGTACACTGACTGGTGTCTCTCAGTCGCTCCCTCAGGGAGGTATCTGTACACTGACTGGTGTCTCTCAGTCGCTCCCTCAGGGAGGTATCTGTACACTGACTGGTGTCTCTCAGTCGCTCCCTCACGGAGATATCTGTACACTGACTGGTGTCTCTCAGTCCCTCTCTCAGGGAGATATCTGTACACTGAGTGGTGTCTCTCAGTCTCTCTCTCAGGGAGATATCGGTACACTGAGTGGTGTCTCTCAGTCTCACTCTCTCAGGTAGATATCTGTACACTGACTGGAGTCACTCAGTCGTTCCCTCGGGGAGATATCTGTACACTGACTGGTGTCTCTCTGTCCCTCTCTCTCAGTGAGATATCTGTACACTGACTGGTGTCTCTCAGTCGTTCCCTCGGGGAGATATCTGTACACTGACTGGTGTCTCTCAGTCCCTCTCTCACAGGCAGATATCTGTACACTGACTGGTGTCTCTCTGTCCCTCTCTCTCAGGGAGACATCTGTACACTGACTGGTGTGTCTCTGTCCCTCTCTCTCAGGGAGACATCTGTACACTGACTGGTGTCTCTCAGTCCCTCTCTCAGGGAGATATCTGTACACTGACTGGTGTCTCTCACTCCCTCTCTCTCAGAGAGATATCTGTACACTGACTGGTGTATCTCAGTACCTCTCTCTCAGGGGGATATCTGTACACTGACTGGTGTCTCAGTCCCTCTCTCTCAGGGAGATATCTGTACGCTGACTGGTGTCTCTCAGTCCCTCTCTCTCAGGAAAATATTTGTACACTGACTGGTGTCCCTCAGTCTGTGTCCCTCAGGGAGATACCTGTACACTGACTGGTGTCTCTCAGTCGCTCCCTCAGGGAGATATCTGTCCACTGACTGGTGTCTCTCTGTCCCTCTCTCTCAGTGAGATATCTGTACACTGACTGGTGTCTCTCAGTCGTTCCCTCGGGGAGATATCTGTACACTGACTGGTGTCTCTCAGTCCCTCTCTCACAGGGAGATATCTGTACACTGACTGGTGTCTCTCAGTCCCTCTCTCTCAGTGAGATATCTGTACACTGACTGGTGTCTCTCAGTCGCTCCCTCAGGGATATATCTGAACACTGACTGGTGTCTCTCAGTCCCTCTCTCACAGGCAGATATCTGTACACTGACTGGTGTCTCTCTGTCCCTCTCTCTCAGGGAGACATCTGTACACTGACTGGTGTGTCTCGGTCCCTCTCTCACAGGGAGATATCTGTACACTGACTGGTGTCTCTCCATCCCTGTCTCTCAGGGAGATATCTGTACACTGACTGGTGTCTCTCACTCCCTCTCTCTCAGAGAGATATCTGTACACTGACTGGTGTATCTCAGTACCTCTCTCTCAGGGGGATATCTGTACACTGACTGGTGTCTCAGTCCCTCTCTCTCAGGGAGATATCTGTACGCTGACTGGTGTCTCTCAGTCCCTCTCTCTCAGGAAAATATTTGTACACTGACTGGTGTCCCTCAGTCTGTGTCCCTCAGGGAGATACCTGTACACTGACTGGTGTCTCTCAGTCGCTCCCTTAGGGAGATATCAGTACACTGACTGGTGTGTCTCAGTCCCTCTCTCACAGGGAGATATCTATACACTGACTGGTGTCTCTCTGTCCCTCTCTCTCAGGGAGACATCTGTACACTAACTGGTGTGTCTCGGTCCCTCTCTCACAGGGAGATATCTGCACACTGACTGATGTCTATCAGTGTCTGTCTCTCAGGGAGATATCTGTACACTGACTAGTGTCTCAGTGTCTGTCTCTCAGGGAGATATCTGTACACTGACTGGTGTCTCTCAGTCACTCTCTCTCAGGGGGTTATCTGTACACTGACTGGTGTCTCAGTCCCTCTCTCTCAGGGAGATATCTGTACAATGACTGCCATGATGTGGAGATGCCGGCGTTGGACTGGGGTGAGCACAGTAAGAAGTCTTACAACACCAGGTTAAAGTCCAACAGGTTTGTTTCAAACACGAGCTTTCGGAGCACGGCTCCTTCTTCAGGTGAATGGAAAGGCTTGTTCCAGAAATGTTTATATAGACACAGTCAGGGATGCCCGGAATGCGAGCACCTGCAGGCAATCAAATCATCAAAGATGCAGAGAGAGAGGTAACTCCTGTGTACAATGACTGGTATCTCTCAGTCCCTCTCTCAGGGAGATATCTGTACACTGACTGGTGTCTCTCAGTCCCTCTCAGGGAGATATCTGTACACTGACTGGTGTCTCTCAGTCCCTCTCTCACAGGGAGATATCAGTACACTGGCTGTTGTCTCAGTCTCTCTCTCTCAAGGAGATCTCTGTACACTGAGTAGTGTCTCTCAGTCTCTCTCTCAGGGAGATATCTGTTCACTGACTGGAGTTTCTCAGTCTCTCTCAGGGAGATATCTGTACACTCACTGGTGTCTCTCAGTCTCTCTCTCTCAGTGAGATATCTGTACACTGACTGGTATTCCTCAGTCTGTGTCCGTCAGAGAGATATCTGTACACTGATTGGCGTCTCTCAGTCCCTCTCTCGCAGGGAGATATCTGTACACTGACTGGTGTCTCTCAGTCGCTCTCTCAGGGAGGTATCTGTACACTGACTGGTGTCTCTCAGTCTCTCTCTCAGTGAGATATTTGTACACTGACTGGTGTCCGTCAGTCTGTGTCCCTCAGAGAGATATCTGTACACTGATTGGTGTCTCTCAGTCCCTCTCTCACAGGGAGATATCTGTACACTGACTGGTGTCTCTCAGTCGCTCTCTCAGGGAGATATCTGTACACTGACTGGTGTCTTTCAATCTCTCTCTCTCAGTGAGATATCTGTACACTGACTGGTGTCCCTCAGTCTGTGTCCCTCAGGGAGATATCTGTACACTGATTGGTGTCTCTCAGTCCCTCTCTCACAGGAAGATATCTATACACTGATAGGTGTCTCTCAGTCACTCTCTCTCAGGGAGATATCTGTACACTGACTGGTGTCTCCCAGTCCCTCTCTCACAGGGAGATATCTGTACACTGGCAGGTGGCTCTCAGCCTCCCACTCTCAGGGAGATATCTGTACACTGACTGGTGTCTCTCAGTCTCTCTCTCAGGGAGATATCTGTACACTGAGTGGTTTCTCTCAGCCTCACTCTCTCAGGTAGATATCTGTACACTGCCTGGAGTAAGTCTGCGTCCCTCAGGGAGATGTCTATACACTGACTGGTATCTCTCTGTCCCTCTCTCTCAGGGAGACATCTGTACACTGACTAGTGTCTCTCGGTCCTTCTCTCACAGGGAGATATCTGTACAATGATTGGTATCTCTCAGTCCCTCTCTCACAGGAAGATATCTATACACTGATAGGTGTCTCTCCGTCACTCTCTCTCTCAGGGAGATATCTGTACACTGACTGGTGTCTCTTAGTCCCTCTCTCTCGGGGAGATATCTGTACACTGACTGGTGTCTCTCAGTCCCTCTCGCTCAGGGAGATGTCTGTACACTGACTGGTGTTTCTCTGTCCCTCCCTCTCAGGGAGTCATCTGTACACTGACTGGTGGCTCTCGGTACCTGTCTCTCAGGGAGATATCTGTCCAATGACTGGTGTCTCTCAGTCCCACTCTCAGGGAGATATCTGTACACTGAATGGTGTCTCTCAGTCCCTCTCTCACAGGGAGATAGCTGTACACTGACTGGTGTCTCTCAGTCTCTCTCTCAGGGAGATATCTGTACTCTGACTTGTGTCTCTCAGCCCCTCTCTCTTAGGTAGATATCTGTACACTGACTGGTGTCTCTCAGTCCCTCTCTCAGGGAGATATCTGTACACTGACTGGTGTATCTCAGTACCTCTCTCTCATGGGGATATCTGTACACTGACTGGTGTCTCAGTCCCTCTCTCTCAGGGAGATATCTGTTCGCTGACTGGTGTCTCTCAGTCTCTCTGTCTCTGGAAATTATTTGTACACTGACTGGTGTCCCTCAGTCCCTCTCTCAGGGAGATATCTGTACACTGACTGGTGTAACTCAGTACCTCTCTCTCAGGGGGATATCTGTACACTGACTGGTGTCACTCAGTCGCTCCCTCTGGGAGATATCTGTACACTGACTGGTGTCTCTCAGTCGCTCCCTCAGGGAGATATCTGTACACTGACTGGTGTCTCTCAGTCGCTCCCTCAGGGAGATATCTGTACACTGACTGGTGTCTCTCAGTCCCTCTCTCAGGGAGATATCTGTACACTGAGTGGTGTCTCTCAGTCTCTCTCTCAGGGAGATATCTTTACACTGAGTGGTGTCTCTCAGTCTCACTCTCTCAGGTAGTTATCTGTACACTGACTGGAGTCCCTCAGTCTGTGTCCCTCAGGGAGATATATATAAACTGACTGGTGTCTCTCTGTCCCTCTCTCTCAGTGAGATATCTGTACACTGACTGGGGTCTCTCAGTCGCTCCCTCAGGGAGATATCTGTACACTGACTGGTGTCTCTCAGTCCCTCTCTCAGGGAGATATCTGTACACTGACTGGTGTCTCTCAGTCCCTCTCTCAGGGAGATATCTGTACACTGACTGGTGTGTCTCGGTCCCTCTCTCACAGGGAGATATCTGTACACTGACTGGTGTCTCTATGTCCCTCTCTCAGGGAGATATCTGTACACTGACTGGTGTCTCTCACTCCCTCTCTCTCAGGGAGATATCTGTACACTGACTGGTGTATCTCAGTACCTCTCTCTCAGGGAGATATCTGTACACTGACTGGTGTCTCTCAGTACCTCTCTCTCAGGGGGATATCTGTACAGTGACTGGTGTCTCAGTCCCTCTCTCTCAGGGAGATATCTGTACGCTGACTGGTGTCTCTCAGTCCCTCTCTCTCAGGAAAATATTTGTACACTGACTGGTGTCCCTCAGTGTCTGTCTCTCAGGGAGATATCTGTACACTGACTAGTGTCTCAGTGTCTGTCTCTCAGGGAGATATCTGTACACTGACTGGTGTCTCTCAGTCGCTCTCTCTCAGGGAGTTATCTGTACACTGACTGGTGTCTCAGTCCCTCTCTCTCAGGGAGATATCTGTACAATGACTGGTATCTCTCAGTCCCTCTCTCAGGGAGATATCTGTACACTAACTGGTGTGTCTCGGTCCCTCTCTCACAGGGAGATATCTGCACACTGACTGGTGTCTCTCAGTGTCTGTCTCTCAGGGAGATATCTGTACACTGACTAGTTTCTCAGTGTCTGTCTCTCAGGGAGATATCTGTACACTGACTGGTGTCTCTCAGTCCCTCTCAGGGAGATATCTGTACACTGACTGGTGTATCTCAGTACCTCTCTCTCAGGGGGATATCTGTACAGTGACTGGTGTCTCAGTCCCTCTTTCTCAGGGAGATATCTGTACGCTGACTGGTGTCTCTCAGTCCCTCTCTCTCAGGGAGATATCTGTACACTGACTGGTGTCTCTCAGTCCCTCTCAGGGAGATATCTGTACACTGACTGGTGTATCTCAGTACCTCTCTCTCAGGGGGATATCTGTACAGTGACTGGTGTCTCAGTCTCTCTCTCTCAAGGAGATATCTGTACACTGAGTAGTGTCTCTCAGTCTCTCTCTCAGGGAGATATCTGTACACTGACTGGAGTTTCTCAGTCTCTCTCAGGGAGATATCTGTACACTCACTGGTGTCTCTCAGTCTCTCTCTCTCAGTGAGATATCTGTACACTGACTGGTATCCCACAGTCTGTGTCCGTCAGGGAGATATCTGTACACTGATTGGTGTCTCTCAGTCTCTCTCTCTCAGTGAGATATCTGTACACTGACTGGTGTCCCTCAGTCCCTCTCTCAGGGAGATATCTGTACACTGAATGGTGTCTCTCAGTCCCTCTCTCACAGGGAGATATCTGTACACTGACTGGTGTCTCTCAGTCTCTCTCTCAGGGAGATATCTGTACGCTGACTGGTGTCTCTCAGTCCCTCTCTCTCAGGGAGACATCTGTACAATGAATGGTGTCTCTCAGTCCTCTCGCTCAGGGAGATATCTGTACACTGACTTGGTGTCCCTCAATCCCTCTCTCCCATGGAGATATCTGTACACTGTCTGGAGACCCTCAGTCTCACTCTCAGACAGATATCTGTACGCTGACTGTTGTCTCTCAGTCCCTCTCTCTGGGAGATATCTGTACACTGACTGGTGTCTCTCAGTCCCTCTCTCAGGGAGATATCTGTACACTGACTGGTGTAACTCAGTACCTCTCTCTCAGGGGGATATCTGTACACTGACTGGTGTCACTCAGTCGCTCCTCTCAGGGAGATATCTGTACACTGACTGGTGTCTCTCCGTTGCTCTCTCAGGGAGATATCTGTACACTGACTGGTGTCTCTCAGTCGCTCCCTCATGGAGATATCTGTACACTGACTGGTGTCTCTCAGTCCCTCTCTCTCAGTGAGATATCTGTACACTGACTGGTGTCTCTCAGTCCCTCTGTCACAGGGAGATATCTATACACTGACTGGTGTCTCTCTGTCCCTCTCTCTCAGGGAGACATCTGTATACTGACTCGTGTCTCTCGGTCCCTCTCTCACAGGGAGATATCTGTCCACTGACTGGTGTCTCTCAGTGTCTGTCTCTCAGGGAGATATCTGTACACTGACTGGTGTCCCTCAGTCACTCTCTCAGGGAGATATCTGTACACTGATTGGTGTCTCTCAGTCCCTCTCTCACAGGGAGATATCTATACACTGATAGGTGTCTCTCAGTCGCTCTCTCTCAGGGAGATATCTGTACACTGACTGGTGTCTCTCAGTCCCTCTCTCTCAGGGAGATATCTGTACACTGACTGGTGTCTCTCAGTCGCTCTCTCAGGGAGATATCTGTACACTGACTGGTGTCTCTCAGTCCTCCTCTCTCAGGGAGATATCTGTACACTGACTGGTGTCTCTCAGTCTCTCTCTCTCAGGGAGATATCTGTACACTGACTGATGTCTCTCAGTCCCTCTCTCAGGGAGATATCTGTACACTGACTGGTGTCTCTCAGTCTGTGTCCCTCAGGGAGATATCTGTACACTGACTGGTGTCTCTCAGTCCCTCTCTCTCAGTGAGATATCTGTACACTGACTGGTGTCTCTCAGTCCCTCTCTCACAGGGAGATATCTGTACACTGACTGGTGTCTCTCTGTCCCTCTCTCTCAGGGAGGCATCTGTACACTGACTGGTGTCTCTCGTCCCTCTCTCACAGGGAGATATCTGTACACTGACTGGTGTCTCTCAGTCCCTCTCTCTCAGGGAGATATCTGTACACTGACTGGTGTCTCTCAGTCACTCTCTCAGGGAGATATCTGTACACTGACTGGTGTCTCTCAGTCCTCTCTCTCAGGGAGATATCTGTACACTGACTGGTGTCTCTCATCCTCTCTCTCAGGGAGATATCTGTACACTGACTGGTGTCTCTCAGTCCCTCTCTCAGGGAGATATCTGTACACTGACTGGTGTCTCTCAGTCCCCTCTCTCAGGAGATATCTGTACACTGACTGGTGTCTCTCAGTCCCTCTTCTCAGGGAGATATCTGTACACTGACTGGTGTCTCTCAGTCGTTCCCTCAGGGAGATATCTGTACACTGACTGGTGCTCTCAGTCCCTCTCTCACAGGGAGATATCTGTACACTGACTGGTGTCTCTCATGTCCCTCTCTCTCAGGGAGATATCTGTACACTGACTGGTGTCTCTAGTCCTCTCTCTCAGGGAGATATCTGTACACTGACTGGTGTAACTCAGTCCCTCTCGCTCAGGGAGATATCTGCACACAGGTGTCACTCACTCCCTCTCTCTCAGGGAGATGTCTGTACACTGACTGGTGTCTCACAGTCCCTCTCGCTCAGGGAGATATCTACACACTGGTGTCTCTTAGTCCCTCCCTCAGGGAGATATCTGTGCACTGACTGGTGTCTCTCAGTCCCTCTCTCAGGGAGATATCTGTATACTGACTGGTGTCTCTCAGTCCCTTCTCTCTCTGTACAGATATCTCCCTGAGAGAGAGGGACTGAGAGACACCAGTCAATGTGCAAACATTTCCCTGTTGATGTCGAACTGGAACCCTCAAAGAAGGGATGCATTCCATTTGGACTTTCAAGGTTCATGCATTCGAGTTGACAAGCTAAAAGGATGAGATGATGCCCCTGGGAGGACCTTCTATGAGGATTAGAAAGCAGATTATTATTTAAACGGAGAGAGACTGCAGAAAGCTGTCAAACATAGAGACGTGTGGTCCTTGTTCTTGAAAACCTAGAGAGGTAGAATACAGGAATGGGGAAGACAAATTAAATGATGTGTTTTACTTCAAGGGGTACCAAAGTAAAGTGGTGTTGCTGCAACTGAACAAGGTACAAGTGGGGCCACATTTAGAATACTCTTTATTTAAGGGAAGATACATAATTGGAGGCAGTACAGAGGAGGTTTACTGGGATGACCTTAGGTGTGGAGGGACTGCCATATGAGGAAAGATTGAACAGGTTGGGTCTGTACTCCTTGGCGTTCAGAAGAATGAGAGGTGATTGATTTTTTGAAGCATACAAGGGTTCGACAGGGTTAATGTTGAGAGGATGTTTCCACTCATGGGAGAGTGTTGGATCAGGGGGACAGTCGCAGAATAAGGGGCAGCTTTTAAGATGGATTTGAGGAAGAATTTCTTCTCTCAAGGAGTGGTGAATCTTTGGAATTCTTTGTCCCAGGAAGCTGTGGAGGTCTAGTCCTTGAAGGTTGAAATCGTTAAGTTTTTAATCAGTCGAGGAATTAAGGGTTATTGAGATAAGGCAGGAATGTGGGCGCAATTTGCCGGCCGTATCCCAACGGGATAGGAACAGGATGTGGACGGTAGTTCCCACAGAGGCCTTTTCCAGGATTCATGATGGTCACTACGTCTTGCAAGATCAAACGAGATATTGCACAGTTAAATGAGCTTAAATTCTAACCTAACTATGCAGCGCCAGATCTAACCGGCACACGGGATCTATGAGCCTTGCCGAAGAGACCCCAGCCAGGCCCTGCTTAGCTCTGGTCTCCACAAAACAGGGACCCGGCAGAACATCACTCAGGGGAGTCTCCCAGGCAGGGGGTGTCCTGCCTGAATGAGGGGGGACTTGAGAACCCTCCAACAAGTGGGGGTCCAGGATTCGCTTCTGAGGGAGCTCCTCAGTGCAGGAAATGTGAATAAGTGCGATGGGGCGTTCCCCACTGAGCCCTGGAAAAAAACTAGAGTGCCGTTAGATAGCGGAGTCATTCCGGGCTCTACAAGCACAGGGACAACCTCTCTAATCCTTCCCAGATTGGACTCTTTTTTTTTTGTTAGATCGTGGCCAGTGTTAGATCAGCCACAATTTTATTAAATAGCGGAGCAGGCTTGAAGTGTTGAATGGCTTTCTCCTGTTCCTATTTCTTTTGGTCTTATGGTTATAGACCTCTAAACAAGTGAGAGAGAGAGAGAGTAGAAAATCTGAAGGGGATGTCATGGAGAGGTGAGCATTGTAATTGCGGTACATTATTTCCTCAAATATGAATTGTTACAGTGAAGGGACAAAGTGGGGAAGGAACTTCCGAACTGTGTTCAGCAGAACTTTCTTCTTCCTCCCTGCCCAATTAGATAGGAGGCTTTGGTAAGGTCTGGTTCTGGGTGTTGGAGCGTTGGGTCAGAGTGATCATCGTGTCGTGGGTCTGGACGAGTAATGGTAGAAGGCAAGGAGCAACTTAAAAAGCAAACCTTCTCTCTAATGGGATGAGAGGGATCTAGCCAGGGAAAATTGGAATTCAATAGCTGCAATGCCACAATGGGTATTCTTGAAAGAGAGGTTGGATACATTTTAATAAGGGCAACAGGTACGGAACCAAAGCCAGGGCGCCTGAGATGACGAGGGTTGTAGCGAATGAAACAAACAAAAAGACTGTATGATATCTGTCAGATGAATATATTCAAGCGAGAACCAGGCCAAATATAATTGGCTGAAAGGGGAACGCAAGAGAAAGTAAAATCAGCAAAGAGAGACAATAAGAATAGAACAGCAGTGAACAGAAAGGTCTCCTGGCATGCACTGGGAGGGGGTTTGCACATTGACACAGTGGTTAGCACTGCTGCCTCACAGCGTCAGGGACCCGGGTTCAATTCCGGACATGGGTGACTGCGGAGTTTGCATTTTCTCCCCGGGTTTCTTCCCACAGTCCAAAGATGATAAAAACAACAATCTTTATTATTGTCACAATGAAGTTACTGTGAAAAGCCCCCCGTCGCCTCATTGCAGTGCCTATTCAGGCACACGGAGGGAGAATTCAGAATGTCCAATTTACCTACCAAGCACGTCTTTCGGGACTTGTGGGAGGAAACCCACGCAGACAGGGGCAGAATGTACAGACTCCACACAGTCAGAGATGTGCAGGTTCGGTGGATTTGCCATGCTAAATTGCCCTTGATATCCAGGGATGTGCAAGTTAGGTGGGGCGGGATTCTCCCAACCCGGGGCCACGCCAGAGAATCCCCACAACCGGGCCACACCGCACCAACGCTGGCCGCCGATTCTCGGCATGGCCACTCTAAAAAGGCAGAGTTCCGCCGGCGCCGTCGACACCTGGTCGCAGCAAGCAAGAACTTTGCAAGCAGGGTCGGGGGAGGGTGGGACGGGGGTTCCGACCCAGGTGGGGGGGGGCCTCGGATGGAGCCTGGCCCACGATTGGGGCCCACCAATCGGCAGGCTGGCCTCTCGCTTCCCGGGCCTATTTTCTTCCACGCCAGCCCCTGAACTCCCGTGCCATGTTGTGGAGGCCACCGCGCATGCGCGGGTTTGCCCCGGCGCCACTGCGCTTGCGCGGATTCCACAGTGCACAGTTCGCGCCGGAATGGGAGGTTGGAGTGGCTTGAACCACTCCAGTGCCGTGCTGGCCAACTGTCAGGGTCAGAATCGGTACTCCCAGCGGCCCGTTCATGCCGTCATGAAACGCGATGGTGTTTCTGACAGCGCGGACACTCTGCCGCAGAATGGGAGAATCCCGCCCATGGTGTTACAGGGATAGGGCAGGGGAATAAGAACATAACTAGCAACAGGAGTAGGCCATCTGGCCTACTTGGTGGCCTGAGCTGAATGGCTTCCTCCTGCACTGTAAGGACTCTGTGTTCTATGTAACCTAGTGCGTTGGCCAAAGCAGATGATGTATTCTGAAAGATGCAGAGATCGTAGAGCTAACGGATGGGTGAAAATTGAGAACCAGGATGAAATGGAATGGCTGGTTAGGCTTGGAGTAGATGGCTTGAAACTCAGTTTGCCAAAGGGAATGGGAGTGGAGATAGCGGAAGGGCTTGTCACAACCTTCCAAACTTCACCACAAAATAGGGTATAAATCCTGGTAATGACATGCCTGGTCAAGTTAAAATCAGTTTTGAAATAATTACGGGGGGAGTGGAGGGAGAAAAGAAAATCACCAGGCACTTGGGGAGATTTGCGTTAGTTAAGGAGGGCCAGCACAGATTTGTAAAAGGCAGATCGTGTTTGGCTACTTTCATAGATAGAATTTACAGTGCAGAAGGAGGCCACTCGGCCTATCAAGTCTGCACCGACTCTTGGAAAGAGCACCCCACCCAAGCCCACACCTCCAACCTATCCCTGTAACCCAGTAACCCCACCTCACCTGAGGGCAATTTAGCATGGCCAATCCACCTCACCTGCACATCTTTGGACTGTGGGAGGAAACCGGAGCACCCGGAGGAAACCCATGCAGACATGGGGAGAACGTGCAGCCTCCACACAGACAGTGATCCAAGCCGGAATCGAACCTGGTACCCTGGAGCTGTGAAGCAACAGTGCTAACCACTGTGCTACCATGCGCCCCTTTGACCAAGTGTTGGAAAATTGGATTAGAATAGATAGGTGCTTGATGGCCGGCATAGGCACAATGGACCAAGGGCATTTTCTGTACTGTAAAGCTCTGTGAATCTCATCTAAATAATTTTTAAAAATTGAGAGTACCCAATTCATTTTATTTTCCAATTAAGGTGCAATGTAGCATGGCCAATGCACCTGCCCTGCATACTTTTGGATTGTGGGGGCGAAACCCACGCAAACACTGGGAGAATGTGCAAACTCCACACGGACAGTGACCCAGAGCCGGGATTGAATCTGGGACCCCGGCGCCGTGAGACAGCAGTGCTAACCCACTGCGCCACCGTGCTGCCCCATGATTTTTGTTTGATGAAATAATGGAGAGAACTGATGAAAGGAAAGCAGTGGATGTTTTCCATGTATATTTTCAACAGGTGTTTGACAAAGTGCCACGCAAAAGGATGGTTAACAAATTGGAGGCTCGTGGAATAGGAGGGTCAGCATCAGCTTGGACAGAAAAATTGCCTTAGGACCAGAAAAAGTCAGAGCAACCGGTTATCCTTCAGTCCGGAGGGTGGTAGATGGTGATGTTTCCCCATGGTCAGTGCTAGGACCACTGTTGTTTTGGCAGACCTAAATGTGTTGGATATTGGAATACAGAGTAAAATTGGAAAACTTGCTGATACCAAATTTGGGGGGGTGGCAGACAGTGAGAATGATGCCAATCAACTGCAAGAGGACATAGAGAGGCTGGCAGAATGGGCAGGCAGGTGGCAGATGCAACTTGATACTGGGAGATGTGAGGCGAATGTATTTTCGGTAAAAGGAATGGCAAGGGGAAATAGAGAATTAATGATATAGTTCAAAAGGAATGGAGGGATGAAACAGGGTTGCATCAATCTTTGAAAGTGACAAGGCATGTCGAGAGAGTGGTTAGCCAAGCATATGAGACCTTAGGATTCATAAATGGAGGCACTGAGTACAAAAGCAGTAAAGTTAGATTGAACCTCGATAAATCTCTGGTTAGGTAACTGGAGTAATTGAGTCCAGTTCTGGTCAATAGACGATATGAAGGATGCGAGGGTCCTTGAGAGTTTGCAGAGGAGATTTCTCAAAATGGCTCCAGTGATGAGAGATTTCTGTTACAAAGTTAGGTTGGAGAAGTTGGGGCTGTTCTCCTTGAAGTCAAAGTGATTGAGGGAAGGTTTGATGGAGGTGTACAAGTTTAGATATGGTTGACAAAGAAATCCTGTTCCCATTAACTGATGGTGCAAGGAGCAGGCAGAGGGGTCACAGATTCAAGGTTTTGGGCAAGAGATCCAGGAGGGTGGGGGGGGTGGATGTAATTAAGAACTATGTTACGCATTGAAAGGTAATGTCCTGGAACTGGCTGCCTACAAGGGTGGTAGAAGCGGGCACAGTGAGTGATTTCAAAAGGAAATTGAATGGACACTTGAGGGAAGTAACTTGCAGAGCTCCGGAATAGAGTGGGGTGGGGAGAGTGGTGGGGTGAATGGAATTGACTGGTGGCTGGTTTAGGGGCTGGTTTAGCTCACTCAGCTAAATCGCTGGCTTTTAAAGCAGACCAAGCAGGCCAGCCGCACGGTTCGATTCCCGTACCAGCTTCCCCAGATAGGCGCCGGAATATGGCGACTCGGGGCTTTTCACAGTAACTTCATTGAAGCCTACTCGTGACAATAAGCGATTTTCATTTCATTTCATTTTCATTTCATTTCTATGGAGAACTGGCATGGGCTAAATGGGCTGAATAGCCTCTTTGTGCCAATATGGCTTCTATGACACTTTGTATGTCGAAGTGTTTTCTAATTTTACTCCTGAAATGTTCTGGCTCTGATTTTTATGCCCTCCAGTCCAATTCTCTCCAACCGGTAAAAATAACTTCTATTTACTCTATCTGTTCTCCTTTATACTTTGCAAATTTTGAACAAATCACCCCACAACCTCCGAAAAATCGGGGAATACAACCCTCGATGTTTTAATCTCGCCTTGTAATTTAACTCTTGACATCCAAGTATCATTCTGGTAAATCTACACTTAATTGCCTCAATGGTCAATCTATCCTTCCTAAGGTATGGTGGTCAGAACAACAGGATTTCCCTCCAAAAAGGATATTAGTGAACCAGATGGGTTTTCATTTTATGATAATTGGCAATGGTTTCATAGTCATCTTGGGACATTTCATTCCAGATTTTTATTTAATTCAAATTTCATCATCTGCCCTGGTGGGATTCGAATCTGGTTCTTCAGAGCATGGATTATTGCATGACTACTCCAGTGACAATAATGATTTATGTAACGATCCACAAGTCTCTTTGGACCTCCGCTGTTATAAATGTTTCCTCATTTATAAAGGACCCTGGTCTATCCTTTTTAAGTGGGCAGCATGGTAGCATAGTGGTTAGCACAGTTGCTTCACAGCTCCAGGGTCCCAGGTTCGATGCCTGGCTTGGGTCACTGTCTGTGCGGAGTCTGCATGTTCTCCCCGTGTCTGCGTGGGTTTCCTCTGGATGCTCCGGGTTCCTCCCACAGTCCAAAGATGTGCAGGTGAGGTGGATTGGCCATGAAAAATTGTCCTTAGTGTCCAAAAAAGTTAAGTGGGGTTACTGGGTTACAAGGATAGGGTGGAGCTTTGGGCTTGGGCAGGGTGCTCTTTCCAAGGGCTGGTGCAGACTCGATAGGCCGAAAGGTCTCCTTCAGCACTGTAAATTCTATGATTCTAAAGTGGCTACCCTCAAATCTGCCAACATTGGAATCCATTTGCCACAGCTTTGGCAATTTGTTTAATTTATGAATATCTCTGTAATTTTGTGTTACTATCCACAGTTAGAGTGTCATCCATCTTGAAATAATCAGCCAATTTGAATACGTAACTTTATCCCATCATTCAAGTTGGTAATGAATACCGGGAATAGATGAGGCGCGAACCACAGATCCATGTGGGGCACCATGAGACGCCTCCTGCCGTTTAGAGTACTTGCCCATTATCCCCATGCCCTCAGCCAATTTCATAACCAGGTCCATTATTTGCCTCAACCCCTTCAGCTTCTGCTTAAGCTAACAGTCTCTAAAGAGGCACTTTATCAAAGGCATTTTGGAGACCCATAGAAGTAACATCCATTCATCTTCCTGTCCACTACATTAGTCAGCTCTTCAAACTGCTCTCACCTTATTCTTCTTCATTACTGTTATTTTTCTCATGTTAAATTTCAGTCTCCGTCCCTGATACAATATTTGTTTCCTTGGCCGGTCCGACATGTTGTCCCATCCCATTGAAACCAGCCAGATCAAATCTAAAATTATGGTTGATGTTTTATGTTTCTCCCTCTGAAAAAACTGTGTTACACTTGATCATGTTGTGATCACTATTGTATAAAGGTTAATGTAATGTAAGGCACTTGAGGAAATCAACCTTGTTACTGCTGTAGGAGGTCACTTCTGACTTTATGTCGCAGTGTGCTGAGTTAGTGCTGGTGCGCTGATTCTCACTTACCCTTAGGTTTGCATTCTCCGCTGTCACTGACCACCTGCCACATCGTTATCTCTTGGTCTCTCGCTCTGTCTCCCTTGCGCTCGCTCTCTCGGCTGTCCCTGACTCCCTGCCGTCGTATTACCCTGTTGGCCTGTTGGTCAATGTACAGATATCACCCTAAGGGATAGGAACTGAGAGACACCAGACTATGTACAGATAACTCCCCAAGGGAGAGGGACTAATAAGCACCATTCAATGTACATATAACTCCCCGAGGGAGAGGCACTGAGAGACACTAGTCTGTGTACAGATAACTCCCCGAGGGAGAGGGACTAATAAGCACCAGATAACTACAGATAACTCCCCGAGGGAGAGGGACTGAGAGATGCCAATCAGTGTACAGATATCTCCCTGAGAGAGAGGGACTGAGAGACACCAGTCAGTGTGTAGATATCTCCCTGAGAGAGAGGGACTGAGAGACACCAGTCAGTGTACAGATATCTCCCTGAGAGAGAGGGACTGAGAGACACCAGTCAGTGTTCAGATATCTCCCTGAGAGAGAGGGACTGAGAGACACCAGTCAGTGTGCAGATATCTCCCTGAGAGATAGGGACTGAGAGACACCAGTCAGGGTGCAGATATCTCCCTGAGAGAGAGGGACTGAGAGACACCAGTCAGGGTGCAGATAACTCACCGAGGGAGAGGGACTGAGAGTCGCCAGTCAGTGTACAGATATCTCCCTGAGAGAGTGTCTGTGAATATGATGGAATCCATGATTTGTGGAAAAAGTGCAGGAGGCTGTGCGAGCTTCTCTCTCTACCGATGACTTGTTAAATGTTTTGTGGTTGTGCACTAATTCTAGCATCAAAGGTTTTGGTTTGGTCAGATCCTAACTGAAAGGGAAATTGAACTTTCAGGTTCCTAGTGCATTTGCAAATGAAACTTTAGGTTTCTAAGGAAACTGAAGCTGGTTGAAATCTGATGTAAGACAAAGCCGTTTGAGCTGATTTCACCCAGTGTTGCAGTTTAGGCAGGCTTAAGTAAATAGAAGCTGAATCCAGGTTCTGGCAATAGGCTGGACTGCATTAGCTGTTTCTGTTATTTACCCAAGCTCAGCTAGACTGTGCGGAGTTGTCACTGAAGGTTCAAAGTAAGGCAATACTGTTGTTGAAGACAGTCTGCAGATTTTCTACCCCCATCGCGTGTGTTTTGAAGAGGGAGCCTACCATTGCCCATCTCCGGGACTGACAGATCCTGCCAAAGGTAACGGCTAGAAAATCCCGCCGAGTGCCTGTGGAAATCAAATCTTTTGGGAATTCAAAGTAATGAAGCTGGACGTTTTCTGTAGGTGATTTGGATTTTTGAAGGAACTAGTGGCTGAAATTAGTGGTATTTATATCAATTTTAATGCCCAGTAAATCCATGATCTATCTTTGTTTTATCTGCTATTTAAGGTGTAGTTTGAGGTGTCCGTATATATTGCTCGTGATTTGCTTGCTAATGCATGCTTAATTTATGTTGATCTTGATTTGATTATTAAAATAAAGGTTATTGATATGCATTTTTTTCCAGTTACCCTACCACGTGTTTCACCAGCAGCGGAGCTGGCCCGCAGCGGGACTACGAGTTTAGCATAGTCTGCATCTTCTCCCACCTGCGAACCCGCAATGGGGCGTTGCCATTGGCAAGACCAGAAACGTCCTCTGGTGGTAAAGGCTGGAAAATTCAGGCCAAAAAGTGGAATCTTGCCCATTGGTTTTCTTATTGGATTCTGGGATCAACCTGAAATAAGCTGTAAAACAGGTTTTCTGGAGTTTTCCCAGAATCTAAGCACACCAAATTTCACAGAAACGTTTGCTGCATTCATTTGAGAATCAATAGGAATATGATTGATGCTCAGGCCTTTGTAGAGAGAGAGAGAGGATTTGTCTCTTAGTATCCTCGAACAGTTGAGAAAATACGATTTGATGGCTGCAGCACAGAAAATGAGGGTCAACTTAAAATCAGGGGCGGGCGGCACTGCTGCCTCATGGAGCTGAGGACCCGAGTGCAATCCTGGCCCCGGGTCACTGTCCGTGTGGAGTTTGCACATTCTCCCCGTGTCTGCGTGGGTGTCATCCCCACGAACCACAGACGTGCAGATAAGGTGGATCAGTCACGCTAAATTGGCTCTTTATTGAAAAAAAATCTTAAAATTCAGGGGCTATAGGAAGGCAATGATAGCTGAAGATAGCATAAGGGGCTGGTTTAGCACACAGGGCTAAATCGCTGGCTTTTAAAGCAGACCAAGGCAGGCCAGCAGCACGGTTCGATTCCCGTACCAGCCTCCCCCAACAGGCGCCGGAATGTGGTGACTAGGGGCTTTACACAGTGACTTCATTTGAAGCCTACTCGTGACAATAAGCAATTTTCATTTCATTTCATTTCAAGAACTGTCTCGCCACTCGAAACTTGAGGATAAAGCAGGACGTTCCTTATGGTGCTGAAGTAGAATTAGGTAGACTTCGACTGGGAGCCAAAAAGCATTAATTCAAACCAGAAATGGAACGGGTTTGAATTAAAAAGAGAAGTGAAAAAGCTTGATTTTGCAGTTAGAAAGAAAGGAATAAGGAAAAAAAAGAGTTGGAAAAAGAAAGGCTCGCAGTATATGAATGTGAATTGAGGGTGTCAGGTATTAGAGTTCATTTTAAGTGATTTATTTTTGTTTTGTGGGTAATGGAAATAAGATATAGCTTTAAATAAGCTTGATATATTTTAAAGGGTTCAGAACTTCAATTTAATCACTTTAAAAGTTGCCTGCATTGTGATGAAGGTTTTATGGTGTTAAAAGCAAACATGGTTTAAAGAACACCGAGGCTATTCCTTAGCAACCAAGGGCCACAGTGACACCTCATGAGCTCTTGAGTTAGTTACAAATTCATGCCAGGCGAAGGTAGACATGGGACAGGGAACAGCAGAGAGGAAATTTCCCAAAAGAATGCCCTAGAAACCAGAGAATAGGACAAAATGATGTTTCATAAATACAATTAAGTCAACGTAACATAAAAAAGGGCTAGTCCTGTTCAGTGAAATTAAAGAGCAGAGAGAGGGCTTGGAAATAATGAGACAGCTGCAGGGAACAAATTTAAAGTCAGTTTGCAAGAAGCCAGGCATCCAAGGTGATCAGAAGATTGGTGACTTCTTATTGCAGGCCTGTGAAGCAGTGGTGTTTGGTTGGTAGCTGAGAGAGTCGGTGGAAGGCACAGCTTGAATGCACATGGTGATCCAGGGCAGAGGGATACTGAGGGGAGATTGAAATCCTGGAGGTGGATCCTCGGTGAAGTTATCCGAGAAAAAGCGTTGCTCGAGAGGAGATTTCAAGCTGTGTTCTTCGAGAGTGCAGGTTGGAAACCCTTGTTGGAAAGTCAGAGTTTCGGTGAGACCAGTGGCCTCACAATTTGACAGGCGTCTCGGGGGGAATTGATGAGAAAGCTGCAGAAGTTGTTATTGGGTGGCATCTGTCACTTAGTGTCAGAGTGTGGGGTGCCTGACCATATTCGACCTATTGTTTTACATGGATCGTGTACTGACTGTGATTATCATAGTAGAAGATAGATTTTGTAAATTTGTTATCCTTACAAATCTGTAAATATCTCTTAAAGCTAGGGCAGTGGATTAATGCAAAATAGTTAACCTGTTCTTGTTTAAATGTTTTATTCTTTTGTCACAAGCTCAACAGCAGTCCTATGACCCTGTTCATCCACATATCTAGACAAAAAACACCAAGCCAGGTTCCATCCTGGGATCAGACTTGTCCAGCAGTGACATCAGCTGGGGTGGTAGTCGGGGTGAAAGTGGAGTGTGGCCTCAGCTAGGATTTTCAGAGCCTGTCATGAGGGGACCCACCACAGGAGGTTTGAGGGTCCATACAAAAGACTTTGGCAGGAGTGGACAATCTTGGTGATGTGGCGGGGCTGGGAAATCTCGGCCAATTATTATCAAGTGCATGCAGTGACAATGACATCGTTAAGGCCTTATTAAAGACAGGTAATGGTTATAGGCTCATCCTCCAAAAGACAGCTGCAATACTTGCTGTGGGGATTGTATTTGCAGTTTGTATCACCACTGAGTTGGAAACAGAATAAACTTGCTGAAGGTAAAGGACAATCACATAATCACAAAAAAATACAGTGAAGAAAAAGCCCTTCGGCCCATCGAGTCTGCACCGCCTCGAGAAAGGCACCTGATCTGCCAGTCCTAATCCCGTTTGCCAGCAATTGGCCCATACCCTCGAATGTTAAAATGTGGCAAGTGCTCATCCAGGTACTTTTTAAAGGATGCAAGGCATCCCGCCTCTACCACCCTCCCAGGCAGTGTATTCCAGACCGTCACCACCCTCTGGGTAAAAAGGTTTTTCCTCAAATCTCCCCCCCGCCCCCCCCAAACTCCCGCCCCTCACCTTGAACTTGTCCTATCGTAACCTACCTTTCAACTAATGGGAACTATGCACTCTGTCCATGCCCCTCATCCCCTGGGCAGGATAGACTCACTTTGGAGCATCCGCGATGCTGAGGAGGTTGTGGATAGCACGTTTAGCGAGTTGGTCACACCGCAGGTGAAAGTTACTGAGGGAGATAGCAAATGGGTGACCAAAAGACAGAGCAAGAGTAGGAAGGCAGTGCAGGTGTTCCCTGCGGTCATCTCCCTGCAAAACAGATATACCGCTTTGGATACTGTTGGGGGAGGTGGCTCACCAGGGGAAGGCAGCAGCAAGGTTCATGGTGCCGTGGCTGGCTCTGCTTCACAGCAGGGCAGGAAGGAAAATGGCAGAGCTACAGTGATAGGGGACTCGATCATAAGGGGAATAGACAGGCGGTTCTGTGGCCGCAATCGAGACTCCAGGATGGTATGTTGCCTCCCTGGTGCAAGGGTCAAGGATGTCTCGGAGCGGCTGCAGGACATTCTTGGGGGGAGGGTGAACAGCCAGCTGTCGTGGTGCACATAGGCACCAACGATATAGGTAAAAAACGGGATGAGGTCCTACAAGCGGAATTCAGGGAGTTAGGAGTTAAACTAAAAAAGTAGGACCTCAAAGGTTGTAATCTCAGAATTGCTACCAGTGCCACGAGCTAGTGAGAGTAGGAAAGTCAGGATAGATAGGATGAATGCGTGGCTCGAGAGATGGTGCAAGAGGGAGGGATTCAAATTCCTGGGGCATTGGGACCGGTTCTGGGGGAGGTGGGACCAGTACAAACCGGACAGTCTGCACCTGGGCAGGACTGGAACCGATGTCCTAGGGGGGGTGTTTTCTAGAGCTGTTGGGGAGGGTTTAAACTAATGTGGCAGGGGGATGGGAACCGATGCAGGAAGTTGGAAGGTAGTAAAACAGGGACAGAAGCAAAAGGAAGTAAGGGGAAAAGTGCAATGCAGAGAAGACATAGTCAAAAATCAAAAAGGGCGACAGTACAAGGTACGGTGACTGAGTGGAGCTCAGTGAATAGGCCCAGTAATACTAAAAGGAATAAAACTGGAGATGTTAAGATTCAAAACAGAGGTAAAAAAAACCAACATAAGTGTACTTTACCTGAATGCTCGTAGTATTCGGAATAAAGTAAATGAGTTGATGGCACAAATCATCGTGAATGACTATGATTTAGTGGCCATTACTGAAACATGGTTAAAGGATGGTCACGACTGGGAGTTAAATATCCGAGGGTATCAAACTATTTGGAAGGACAGAGTGGATGGTAAGGGAGGTGGTGTAGCTCTGTTATTTAAGGATGACATCCGGGCAATAGTAAGGGATGACATCGGTGCTATGGAGGATAAGGTTGAATCCATTTGGGTGGAAATCAGGAATAGTAAGGCAAAAAAGTCACTGATAGGAGTAGTCTATCGGCCACCAAATAGTAACGTTATGGTGGGGCAGGCAATAAACAAAGAAATAACTGATACATGTAGAAATGGTACAGCAGTTATCATGGGGGATTTTAATCTACATGTCGATTGGTTTAACCAGGTCGGTCAAGGCAACCTTGAGGAGGAGTTTATAGAATGTATCCACAATTGTTTCCTAGAACAGTATGTGAGGGAACAAGCGGTCCTAGATCTTGTCCTGTGTAATGAACGCTCTCGGAAGGAGCGTTCACAATATGGTGGAATTTAAAATACAGATGGAGGGTGAGAAAGCAAAATCAGGTACTAGTGTTTTGTGTTTAAACAAAGGAGATTACAATGGGATGAGAGAAGAACTAGCTAAGGTAGACTGGGAGCAAATACTTTATGGTGGAACAGTTGAGGAACAGTGGAGAACCTTCCAAGCGATTTTTCACAGTGCTCAGCAAAGGTTTATACCAACAAAAAGGAAGGACGGTAGAAAGAGGGAAAATCGACCGTGGATATCTAAGGATATAAGGGAGAGTGTCAAATTGAAGGAAAAAGCATACAAAGTGGCAAAGATTAGTGGGAGGCTAGAGGACTGGGAAATCTTTAGGGGGCAACAGAAAGCTACTAAAAAAGCTATAAAGAAGAGTAAGATAGATTATGAGAGTAAACTTGCTCAGAATATAAAAACAGATAGTAAAAGTTTTTACAAATATATAACAAAAAAGAGTGTCTAAGGTAAATATTGGTCCTTTAGAGGATGAGAAGGGAGTTTTAATAATGGGAGATGAGGAAATGGCTGAGGAACTGAACAGGTTTTTTGGGTCGGTCTTCACAGTGGAAGACACAAATAACATGCCAGTGACTGATAGAAATGAGGCTATGGCAGGTGAGGACCTTGAGAGGATTGTTATCACTAAGGAGGGAGTGATGGGCAAGCTAATGGGGCTAAAGGTAGACAAGTCTCCTGGCCCTGATGGAATGCATCCCAGAGTGCTAAAAGAAATGGCTAGGGAAATTGCAGATGCACTAATGATGATTTACCAAAATTCACTAGACTCTGGGGTGGTCCCGGTGGATTGGAAATTAGCAAACGTGACACCACTGTTTAAAAAAGGAGGTAGGCAGAGAGCAGGAAATTATAGGCCAGTGAACTTAACTTCGGTAGTAGGGAAGATGCTGGAATCTATCATTAAGGAAGAAATAGCGAGGCATCTGGATAGAAATTGTCCCATTGGGCAGATGCAGCATGGGTTCATAAAGGGCAGGTCATGCCTAACTAATTTAGTGGAATTTTTTGAGGACATTACCAGTGCAGTAGATAACGGGGAGCCAATGGATGTGGTATATCTGGATTTCCAGAAAGCCTTTGACAAGGTGCCACACAAAAGGTTGCTGCATAAGATAAAGATGCATGGCATGAAGGGTAAAGTAGTAGCATGGATAGAGGATTGGTTAATTAATAGAAAGCAAAGAGTGGGGATTAATGGGTGTTTCTCTGGTTGGCAATCAGTAGCTAGTGGTGTCCCTCAGGGATCCGTGTTGGGCCCACAATTGTTCACAATTTACATAGATGATTTGGAGTTGGGGACCAAGGGCAATGTGTCCAAGTTTGCAGATGACACTAAGATGAGTGGTAAAGCGAAAAGTGCAGAGGATACTGGAAGTCTGCAGAGGGATTTGGATAGGTTAAGTGAATGGGCTAGGGTCTGGCAGATGGAATACAATGTTGACAAATGTGAGGTTATCCATTTTGGTAGGATTAACAGCAAACGGGATTATTATTTAAACGATAAAATATTAAAGCATGCCGCTGTGCAGAGGGACCTGGGTGTGCTAGTGCATGAGTCACAGAAAGTTGGTTTACAGGTACAACAGGTGATTAAGACGGCAAATGGAATTTTGTCCTTCATTGCTAGAGGGATGCAGTTTAAGACTAGGGAGGTTATGTTGCAATTGTATAAGGTGTTAGTGAGGCCACACCTAGAGTATTGTGTTCAGTTTTGGTCTCCTTACTTGAGAAAGGACATACTGGCACTGGAGGCTGTGCAGAGGAGATTCACTAGCTTAATCCCAGAGCTGAAGGGGTTGGATTATGAGGAGAGGTTGAGTAGACTGGGACTGTACTCGTTGGAATTTAGAAGGATGAGGGGGGATCTTATAGAAACATTTAAAATTATGAAGGGAATAGATAGGATAGATGCGGGCAGGTTGTTTCCACTGGTGGGTGAAAGCAGAACTTCATAGGGGCATAGCTTCAAAATAAGGGAAAGTAGATTTAGGACTGAGTTTAGGAGGAACTTCTTCACCCAAAGGGTTGTGAATCTATGGAATTCTTGCCCAGTGAAGCAGTTGAGGCTCCTTCATTATATGTTTTTAAGGTAAAGATAGATAGTTTTTTGAAGAATAAAGGGATTAAGGGTTATGGTGTTCGGGCCGGAAAGTGGAGCTGAGTCCACAAAAGATCAGCCATAATCTCATTGAATGGTGGAGCAGGCTCGAGGGGCCAGATGGCCTACTCCTGCTCCGAGTTCTTATGTTCTTATAATCTTGTACACCTTGATCAGGTCACCCCTCAGTCTTCTCTGCTCCAGCGAAAACAACCCAAGCCTATCCAACCTCTCTTCATAACTTAAATGTTCCGTGCCAGGCAGCATACTGGTGAATCACCTCTGCACCCCCTCCAGTGCAATCACACTCTTCCTATAATGTGGTGACCAGAACTGCACACAGTATTCCAGCTGTGCCTCACCAATGTTCTATATAACTCCAACATGACTTCCTTGCTTTTGTAATCTATGCCATGATTAATTGTATACCATATGCCTTTTCACCACCCTGTTAACCTGCCCTCCTGCTTTCAGAGATCTATTTACAAACACACCAAGGTCCCTTTGTCCCTTGGAACTTCCCAGTGTGGTGTCATTTATTGAATATGTTCTTGTCAAATTGCTCCTTCCAAAATGTAACATCTCACACTTTTCAGATGAAATTCCATCAGCCACTTTTCTGCCCATTTGACCATTGCATCTATATCTTCCTGTAATCCAAGACTCTCAGCCTATCTTTGTGTCATCTGCAATGTTACTGATCCTACCGCTGCCGCCCCCATAGTCACCTAAGTCATTTATATAAATGGCAAATAATAGGGGACCCGGCACAGATCCCTGTGTTACACCACTGGACACTGGCTTCCAGTCACTAAAGCAGCCATCTGTCATCACCCTCTGTTTCCTACAACTCAGCCAGCTTTGAATCCATCTTATCAAGTTTCCCTGTATCCCATGTGCATTTGTCTTCTTTATAAGTCTCTCATGTAGGACCTTCTCAAATTGTGTCATTTGAGAAAAATGCCATAAGCCTGAGTGTGCCGAAATGACTTTCGACCATGCATTCTACAGTCATTTCAGAAGTAAAGCTTTCGGGGTGTACTCATCTCTTTTGAATAAGACACTCAAGTGACTCGACAGAATAAAGTCTGCTGTTCTCAATGCCTCTGATATCCTACCAGAGTCCTGCAGCCCAGAAATTCAGGAATTCATAAAGCAAACAGGAATTTACCAGAGAGAAGGAAATAGTGTCTGACAGGTGGGAAAGATCGATGAAGATTGCACAAGACTTTGAGAACCTTAAGGAAGTGATTCTGATGGATACAAAAATCAAAATTAATGTTCCTTCAGAAATAAGATTCCACCTGAAAGAACATAAATTCCATAAAATGAGGAAGCTGTGGTAGTAGTAGATGATTATGAATTGACGTACAAGCTATATTAGTAACAGATCCCAGTTTTGAGTGTCATGATGATGGGAAAAAACTCTGAATTATGCATGGACATATTGAACTCTTAAATAAGACATGTATTTTTAAAATTTGGCGTACAAACGAAAAATGGCTAAGGGTGTAAATCCTAAGGATGTAAAGTTAGCCAGGGGCTGCATTGCTGGTGTGTTATTCTCAGAGAAACAATGGAATTACACCCTGTTTCCAGACTGGTATACATTGGGTGGCACGGTGACACAGTACCACTGCTTCACAGTGCCAGGGACCCAGGTTTAATTCCGGCCTTGAGTGACTGTCTGTGTGGAGTTTGCGCTTTCTCCCCATGTCTGTGTAGATTTCCTCCGGGTGCACCGGTTTCCTCCCATAGTCCAAACATGTGCAAGTTAGGTGGCCATGCTAAAAGATTGCACCTTAGTATCCTAAGATGTGCAGGTTAGGAGGGGTTACGGGGACAGCGGGAGTAGTGGGCCTAGGAATGGTGCTCTTTCAGAGGGTCAGTGCAGACGTGTTGGGCCGATTGGCTCCTTCTGCACTGTATGAATTTTATGATTCTACGAAAAACAAAAACCATACAGAAACTATCTGTCATTTCTTGTGGAGATAATGGGAGCTGATCATCATCTCACCAGGAATGATATACTGTAAGCAATGCCCCGGATGATTTTGGGGATTTCTATCTCACAATAATATTGATAATACGGGCAGCATTGTATCACAAGTGGATAACACAGTTGCTTCACAGCAGCAGGGTCCCAGGTTCGATTCCCCGCTGGGTCACTGTCTGTGCGGAGTCTGCACGTTTCCTCGTGTCTGTCTGGGTTTCCTCCCGGATGCTCCGGTTTCCTCCCACAGTCCAAAGACGTGCAGGTTAGGTGGATTAACCATGACAAATTGCCCATAGTGACCAAAAAAGGTCAGGAGGGGTTATGGGGATAGGGTGGATGTGAGGGCTTAAATGGGTCGGTGCAGACTCGATGGGCAAAATGGCCTCCTTCTGCACTGTATGTTCTATGTAATATACAAGAGACTGGGATAAAAGCCAGCTGCAAACCTTGGTCAGTAAGGATGAGTGCTTGGTGTGCCAGTGTGGCATGGAAGGAAAGACAGAAGCAGTCATTCTGGCTCTGAGGCAGACCAAAATACAAATCTTACTCTCTCTCTGATTGATGACGCAAGCCAAATCAGAAAATCCCCAACTGACAAGGAAGCAGAACAACCTCTTAGCTGAACTTCAGGAACCTGGGATGTCAAAGCCAATTACTCAACCATTGAAATCAACACTACTGGAATTACAAATCTAAACTGACCACAACATTTTCATCATCTACTTCTCACAGACGAGCAAAGACTGATTTGTATATTATTTTTTTTTAAACTTATGTTTGGATTCAATTTTAATCTGCATGAATGTATGTACATGTTTTATTATTTTACTTTCATTTAGTAGCAAATGAACTCACTCTTTCTGTGGATCTGGAGTCACATGTAGGCCAGACCAAGTAGGGTGGGCAGATTTCCTTCCCTAAAGGATATTTCTGAACCAGAGGGGTTTTCTCAACAATCATTTCATGGTCATTGGACCTTTTTTTATTAAAATACCAGTTTTTTAAAAATGAATTCAAATTTCACCATTGGCAGTGGTGGGATTTGAACCTGGGTCCCCAGGGCATTACTCTGAGTCTCTGGTTTACTAACCCACTGACAACACCACAACGCCATCACCTCCCTTAGATCAGCATAGGATCTTTAAAGAATTAGCTAGTGAGATAGTTGATGCATTGGATTTAAGTTTACAAATCTCCCTAGATTCAGGGAAGGTTCCTTTATATTGGAAAGTAGTGAATAGGAGGGAGACAGAAAGCAGGAAGCTACAGGAAAATTAGCTTAATAT
Source organism: Scyliorhinus canicula (assembly GCF_902713615.1). Taxonomy (NCBI): domain Eukaryota; kingdom Metazoa; phylum Chordata; class Chondrichthyes; order Carcharhiniformes; family Scyliorhinidae; genus Scyliorhinus; species Scyliorhinus canicula. The sequence continues at coordinate 201,748,495 of NC_052151.1, forward strand.
CTGTCATAGGGAAAACACAAGAAGCTGTTTTAAATACATTATAGCCAAGCACTTAGAGAAGATCAAGGGAATCAGGCAGAGTCAACATGGTTTTGTGAAAGGGAAATAACATTGAACCAATTTATCGGAGTTCTTTGTGAAAGTAACATGTGCTGCGGATGAAGGGAAACCAGTGGATGTACTGTACTTAGGATTCAAGAAGGTGCCACATCAAAGATTATTGCAGAAAATGAAAATATTTGGTGATGGGGTTAACATATTGGCATGGATAGACGTTGGGCGAGCTAACTGGAAGCAGAGATTAGGCAAAAATGGGCCATCTTCTGGTTGGAAAGATATGAAAACTTATCTGACAAGGGGATCAGTGCTGGGATATCAACTGTTAAAAATTTATATCAATGACTTCAATGAAGGGACGAAATATAGTTGCTAAATTTTCTGATGACACAAATATAGGTCGAAAAATAAGTTGTGAAGCAGAAATAAGGAGGCTACAAAGGGATGTAAATGGTTAACTGCCAGGGCAAAGATCTGGAAAACTGTGCGAAAATGTAAAATAGTCAATATTAGCAAGAAGAATAAAAAATGGCATTTAATTTAAACGGCAAGAGATTGTGAAGCTCTGAGATGCAGAGGGATCTGAGTGTCCTCGCGCATGAATCACAAAAGATTATGCAGGTGCAGCAAGTAATAAGGAAAGCTTACAGAATGTGTCATCATTTATTGTGAGAGGACTTGATTACACATATAGGGAGGTCATGCTTCAGTCATACTGGGCATTGGTGAGACCACATCTGGAGTATTGTGCACAGTATTAGTCACCTTATTTAAGAAAGGATGTAAATGAGTTGGAAACAGTTCAGAGAAAGTTTACTAGATTGATACCTGGGGCGAAATTCTCCGACCCCCAGCAGGGTCGGAGAATCGCCTGGGGGCGCCTAAAATCCAGCCCCCGCCGTTGCAGAGATTCTCCGCCACCCGGGAAGTGGCGGGGGCAGGAATCTCGCCCCGCCGATCGGAGAGGCCCCTGCTGCGATTCTCCGGCCCGGATGGGCCGAGGTCCCGCCGCTGGGAGGCCTCTCCCGCCGCCGAGGTTTAAGCCACCTCTGGAACGGCGTGCTCAGCGGCGCGAGCAGGCCCCCGGGGTCCTGGGGGGGCGGGGGGGGGCGATTGTACCCTGGGGGGTGCCCCCACGGTGGCCCGGCCCGCAATCGGGGCCCCCCGATCAGGGGCCGGGCCAGTGCCCTGGGTTCACTATGTTCCTCCGCGACCGCCACGGCCTCCACCATGGCGGAGGCGGAAGGGAACACCACATCGCGCATGCGCCGTCAGTGACGTCAGCGGCCAGCTGCTGCTGACGTCACTGCCGGCGCATGCGCCGACCGGCGAAAACCTTTCGGCCAGCCCTGCTGGTGGGGGCGCCAGGTGTTTGCGCCAGTCTTCTGGTGCAAACCGCTCCGGCGCGGGGCTGGCCCCCAAAGGTGGGGAGAATTCCCCACCTTTGGGGAGGCGCGACCCCTGAGTGGTTGGCGCCACTCCCCTACTCCGGCACCCTCCGTCACGCCGGGTAGGGGAGAATGCCGCCCCAGGAGTGGGTGGGTTGGCTTATGAGACAAGAATGGACAGGCTAGGCTTGTATCCACAAGTTTAGAAGAGTAAGAGATGATTTGCTTGAAACATGTAAGATCCTGAGTAGTCTTGACAAGGTGGATGCGGAAAGATATTTACTCTTGTGGGAGAACCTAGAACTAGGAATGACTGTTCAAAAATAAAGGGTCACTCATTTAAGGCAATGATGATGATTATTTTCTCTCAGAGAGTCGTGAATCTTTGGAACTCACTTCCTCAAAAGGTGGTGGAGGCTGGCTTTGAATAGTTTTAAGGCAGAAGAAGGTAGATTCTTGATAAGCAAGGGGGTGAAAGGTTTTCGGGCAGGTAGGCAGGAATGTGGAACTGAGGTTACAATCAGATCTGCCATGATCTCATTGGATGACGGAGTAGGTTCGAGGGGTGAGTGGCTTATTCCTAATTCATATGCTTGTATATTGGTGCGTATCCCCCGGAATGGGATGAAGGGATATCCTTCAATTATTTGTGACTAGGGATGTTGCAGAATGGCTGTAGATTCAATCCAAGCAAACGGCCAAGGTCAGGGAGGAGGTTCAATTCATGTTGAATAATAATATAATTGAACACGGTCAAAGTAGTTGGGATTTCTCCTGCCATTCTGGTAAAAGAACCAGACAGTTTCAAAGATTCGGCATTTATTCCCAATGAATGGTTAGTGCAGTAACTAAGATGGACTTTTATCCGATCGCAAGTCTTGAAGATCGTATTTTATATGGTGGGGAACCTGGCATTTGATTAATTTGCTGAAAGGATATTGGACCAAGCTGAAAGAATTTCTATTGTGATCTCAGGTGGGTATATTCTGGTGCAAAGTCATGCCATTTCGTATGAAAAATACATTGGTTTAATTTCAAAAATCAACTGATCCAGGTCATTGCCGTGTTGAATAATTGTGTTGTCTATATTGTCATGAAATCCATTGATCTTTGTGTCTCTGGGTGTCAAATTAGCAGTCTGAGGAGATTGTATAATTTACGGTACAAGGTGTTCCAATGTTTTTTATATTGGTCCCTGCCTCATAACAATGGAGAGGGATCCTCTGGGAGTGTCTTGAAAAGGTCCCCAGATCAGTTCAAGCGTCCATGAAGAACTGTTCTTGAGCCAGTCAGTTTGAGGCAGTCTGCCAGCCAGAATGATCACAGAAACAGGGGCAGAACTAGGTCCTGTGATGTAAGTAAATAGGGAGCAGAAAAGTAGACTCTGAATTAAAGTGTGTACTCGAGAATCCAGGGAGAAGGAATCTCAGAAGGCAAGATGGAAACCTTGTGAGGTGGGCCGTTTTTAAAAACATTCAAGTAGGAGCAACTTTTGGCGAGAATTCCGAGGAGAAATCTCTGAAGGTGAAGCTGGGAACCACTTGTGAGAGAGAGTTTCAATGAGATTGCTTGTCTGGGTATTCACTGATGTCTGGGTTCTTGAGAAATTTATGGACTCTGTCTTGGTTGTATCTGTCATTTACTCTGTGGTGTATTTGATCCCAGTTCGCCTGTTAATTCACACGTACCTCATACGTATCCTGAATGTTAGACTGCAAGATGTATATTGTTTGTTGTTTTATCTTTCTGAACGTGTATGGTGAGTTTTGTTGATGGTTGTTCAAAGCCCATGGAATCTTGTAGCTTTAGTCCAAAAGCAGGTGTTTTGAATCTGATTCTTCATCTACTTTGAAACAAAATGTTATTGGCTCTCTAACTAGACCTCTCCTCACATCCTAGGGTCTGGCCAACGATCATAACAACATCAATGGCCTTTTGGTGCACCGCGACATATGGATTGACCATGTCAGGCATTTGAGAGCTGTTTGACCGGCTGGCCAAAGCCAACCATGTGATAAACCTGGCAAAGAGTGCGTTTGCCTAGGCAAAACATATGTCAAGGTGAAAAAATATCTGTTTAAAATCCTGTTCCTGTAGATACAGGAAGAACTGGGTGAGCCCCCTGACTCCATAGGAGTGCAGAGAGCTTACCATGGCCAGATTTTGCAGTCATTGTACGCTAACTGAGACCATTTATGCCTTTTGTTAATGGCCAGTACAGTGATTTAGAAAATAACCTTTGTGTGAAGGTTTCCAAGGTACAGGCAAAAATAAACTTTGCAGAACTCAAGACAATAAAAAGTAATACAATAACTGGGTATGTGCAGGATTTACAGGAAATTTGTCCCCAATACCAGCTCAGTCGTCGCTCCATGAGCAAACTTTGTTGAAGTAAAACGTGATGCTCAAATGGTTGGCGTCATGCCAAACAGCATTGAGAAATTGAAGGCCAGTTTGCAGCCCCAGATGTTTAAGGCAGGCCAAGCAAAAGTTTCTGCAGTGGCTAAATGGAGCCCCCTGAGCCCCCTGCTGAATTTCCGAAGGGGGAACTTGTCTTCAATGATGTGAGTTATTGTTGGAGTGCAGCACAGCTGCAGTCTGGGTTTCCTGCAAGTCCCCACTTGTGCTGAATTTCTGACTCAGTGCGGAAGGAGTGACCAATGGTGGAATGACAGGTTTAAGCAGGGTGAGCGGGCTGTGGGGTCTGTGATGAGGAAGTGGTTTTTGTGACAGCGTATAGAATCCATTCCTGCTGTCATAGGGCCTCTGCTGTTATTCCTTAGCACAGTGGTCTTAGCTATACAGGCTGGTGTGATGGGAGGCGAGCAGCAGGTGGATTGGTAAAGTCCTTGTGTAGCGGCAGGCTTTGGTTGATGTAAACCTTCTCCGGGAGCTTTCTTGTTGCAATCTCCCTCCTTCCCTCCCTCCCTTGGGGCAGCACGGTAGCATAGTGGTTAGCATCAATGCTTCACAGCTCCAGGGTCCCAGGTTCGGTTCCCGCCTGGGTCACTGTCTGTGCGGAGTCTGCACGTCCTCCCCGTGTGTGCGTGGGTTTCCTCCGGGTGCTCCGGTTTCCTCCCACAGTCCAAAAGATGTGCAGGTTAGGTGGATTGGCCATGCTAAATTGCCCGTAGTGTCCTAAAAAGTAAGGTGGAGTTATTGGGTTACGGGTATAGGGTGGATACGAGAGTTTGAGTAGGGTGATCATTGCTCGGCACAACATCGAGGGCCGAAGGGCCTGTTCTGTGCTGTACTGTTCTATGTTCTATGTTATGAGAGTGGGGGGAATGTTGCTCAGGACTGGGAGCCAAGACAGTTTAGTTGATCGGGGAGTACCCGAGTTGAAAGGCATTGTTGTCTTGAACTAGGTATTTACAAACTAGTGCAGGATGAGTTGCTTAATAAGCATCAAACAAGGCACTCGGCCTTCGAGAAATAAACTTCAAGTCTTTTTCTGTCTCTTCAAAAGATTGAAGTGTAGATAATATAGTGGGGGAGGGTGGGTTGAGAAAAGCACTGGTCGACACAGTCCACAACCAATTTGTGTACTTTTTTAAAAATCACAATAATGAACCACAGGCTGTTTCATCGGAGTTTGATGTTACAGACATCAACACTATTTTGCATGTTCTTTGAAAATCATTACCCAGAATTTGAAGTTGCTTGGCCGGGCGCGCATTGCCCAAAGTCACTGCGCACTTGAAATATTTTGGTCGGCAGGCACGTGCAGAAGTTAGGGGCGCGCTCACCAACAATTTAAATTAATTAAACACTAACTGACCGGGATAGTATGTTGCCCTCTGCCTTTAGAGTTGACAAGCGGACCAATTGGCAAGGCAGCCTTTAAGTTTAATCTGCAACCTCGGGCCAAGGCAGGATGAAAGCTCAGGGGTCAAATAAAATTAGCAAATGTGTCAGGGGACTGAGTTCTGTGTAGAATTAGATTTCCCAGGCTAAGGGGTGATCTTACAGAGATCTATAAGATAATGAGGGGCATAGATGACGTGGATAGTCAACATCCAAAGGTAGGGAAGTCTAAAACTAGAGGGCAAAGGTGAGAGGGGAGAGATACAAAAGGGCCCAGATGGGCAATTTTTTCACACAGGGTGGCAAGTGTCTGGAACAAGCTACCAGAGGCGGTACTAGAAGCGGGTGCAATTTGGTCTTTTAAAAAGCATTTAGACAGTTATATGGGTAAGATGGATTTAGAGGGCAATGGGCCAAATGCTGGCAATTGGGACTAGCTTTGTGGTAAAAACTGGGCGGCATGGACAAGCTGGGCCAAAGGGCCTGTTTCCATGCTGTAAACCTCGATGACTCGATATTTATTTTTCATGGATCAGCAGCTCCTTCAGACAGCTCCAGTGGCTGTCCCCCTGAGAGAGCGCAATGGAAACATCGGCCTGCAGCGCACTCCCTTTTTTCGGCGCCTGCCCACTTCTCACCCTGATCAGCAGGGGACGGGGGCGGCGTGCCCCCTGACCACGCTGGTCACCCGGAATGAGAGTGAGTTGAATGGGTCAGTTAAACGGTCGCATGTGTTCACGCATTTGAAGAGTCGGAAGGCGGACGTGGCTTTTCTGCAGGAGACGCACCTGAAGCTGGGGAACCAGACGAAGCTGAGAAAGGGATGGATGGTCGGGGCGAGTTCCAGGTATCTGGGTATCCAGATAGTGCGGAGTTGCGTGCAGTTGCATAAGCTGAACTTGGCTCGGTTGGTGGAGGAGATGAAGGGGACTGTAAGAGGTGAGATATGGTGCTGCTGTCGCTGACAAGGTGGGTGCAGACAGTGAAAATGACGGTGCTGCCGAGGTTTCTGTTTGTTTTTCAAAACCTCCCAATCTGTGTCATTTTTCAGAAAGGTCAATGGGCTGATCTCCCAGTTTGTGTGGGCGGGGAAGACTCCGCCGGTGAGGTGGGCTTTCTTGGAGCAGGGGCGAGGGGGGCTTTGCCGAACATGATTAATGGGCGGCGAACATTGCTGTGGCAAGGAATTGGGCTGTGGGGGAAGGATCCGTTGTTGGCGACTTTACCTTTCTTACCAGCGAGGTACTCCGCAAGTGTTTTCTAGAGCTGTTGGGGAGGGTTTAAACTAATGTGGCAGGGGGATGGGAACTGATGCAGGAAGTTGGAAGGTAGTAAAACAGGGACAGAAACAAAAGGAAGCAAGGGGAAAAGTGCAAGGCAGAGAAGACATAGTCAGAAATCTAAAAGGGCGACAGTACAAGGTACAGTGACTGAGGGGAGCACAGTGAATAGGCCCAGTAATAACAAAAGGAATAAAACTGGAGATGTTAAGATTCAAGATGTGGAGATGCCGGCGTTGGACTGGGGTGAGCACAGTAAGAAGTCTTACAACACCAGGTTAAAGTCCAACAGGTTTGTTTCAAACACGAGCTTTCGGAGCACGGCTCCTTCTTCAGGTGAATGGAAAGGCTTGTTCCAGAAATGTTTATATAGACACAGTCAGAGATGCCCCGGAATGCGAGCACCTGCAGGCAATCAAATCATCAAAGATGCAGAGAGAGAGGTAACTCCAGGTTAAAGAGGTGTGAATTGTCCCAGGCCAGTTCAGTCGGTAGGCCTCTGCAAGTCCAGGCTTGTTGGTGGGGGCCGAATGTAATGCGACATGAATCCCAGATCCCGGTTGAGTCCGCATTCATGCGTGCGGAACTTAGCTATAAGTTTTTGCTCAGCAATTTTGCGTTGTCGCGTCTCCTGAAGGCCTCCTTGTAGAATGCTGACCCGGAGATCAGAGGCTGAATGTCCTTGACTGCTGAAGTGTTCCCCAACTGGAAGGGAACAGTCCTGCCTGTTGATAGTCGCACGATGCCCGTTTATTCGTTGTCGCAGTGTCTGCATGGTCTTGCCAATGTACCACGCTTCGGGACATCCTTTCCTGCAGCGTATGAGGTAGACTACATTGGTCGAGTCGCACGAGTATGCGCCGCGTACCTGGTGGGTGGTGTTTCCACATGTAATGGTGGTGTCCATGTCGATGATCTGGCATGTCTTGCAGAGATTACCCTGGCAGGGTTTTGTGGTGTTGTGGTTGCTGTTCTGAAGGCTGGGTAATTTGCTGCAAACAATGGTTTGTTTGAGGTTGCGCGGTTGTTTGAAGGCCAGTAGTGGGGGTGTGGGGATGACCTTGGCAAGATGTCCATCCTCGCTGATGATGTGTTGGAGGCTGCGAAGAAGATGTCGTAGTTTCTCCACCCCAGGAAAGTACTGGACGACGAAGGGTACTCTGTCAGTGGTGTCCCGTGTTTGTCTTCTGAGGAGGTCGGTGCGGTTTTTTGCTGTGGCGCGGTGGAACTGTCGATCAATGAGTCGAGCGCCATATCCCGTTCGTACGAGGGCATCTTTCAGCATCTGTAGGTGTCTGTTGCGCTCCTCCTTGTCTGAGCAGATCCTGTGTATACGGAGGGCTTGTCCATAGGGGATGGCTTCTTTAATGTGTTTCGGGTGAAAGCTGGAGAAGTGGAGCATCGTGAGATTATCTGTGGGCTTGCGGTAAAGCGAGGTGCTGAGGTGACCGTCCTTGATGGAGACGAGTGTGTCCAAGAATGGAACTGAATTTGGAGAATAGTCCATGGTGAGTTTGATGGTGGGATGGAACTTATTGATGTCATCGTGTAGTCGTTTCAGTGATGTCTCGCCGTGGGTCCAAAGGAAAAAAATGTCATCGATGTATCTGGTGTATAGCATCGGTTGAAAGTCCTGTAGAACATAGAACATAGAACAGTACAGCACAGAACAGGCCCTTCGGCCCTCGATGTTGTGCCGAGCAATGATCACCCCACTCAAGCCAATGTATCCACCCTATACCAGTAACCCAACAACCCCCCCCCCCCACCTTACTTTTTTTTAGGACACTACGGGCAATTTAGCATGGCCAATCCACCTAACCCGCACATCTTTGGACTGTGGGAGGAAACCGGAGCACCCGGAGGAAACCCACGCACACACGGGGAGGACGTGCAGACTCCGCACAGACAGTGACCCAGCCGGGAATCGAACCTGGGACCCTGGAGCTGTGAAGCATTTATGCTAACCACCATGCTACCGTGCTGCCCTTGTGTGGTGAGGAAGTCCTGTTCAAACTTGTGCATGAAGATGTTGGCATATTGAGGTGCAAATTTGGTCCCCATGGCTGTTCCGTGCGTCTGGATGAAGAATTTGTTGTCGAAGGTGAAGACGTTGTGGTCTAGAATGAAACGGATGAGTTGCAGAATTGCGTCTGGAGATTGGCAGTTGTCGGTGTTGAGGACTGAGGCTGTTGCAGCAATGCCGTCGTCATGGGGGATGCTGGTGTAGAGTGCCGAGACATCCATTGTGACGAGGAATGTTCCTGGTTCAACTGGTCCATGGGTGCTGAGTTTCTGTAGGAAGTCCGTCGTGTCGCGACAGAAGCTGGGTGTACCTTGTACGATGGGTTTCAAGATGCCCTCGATGTGGCCAGAGAGGTTCTCACACAGGGTCCCATTGCCTGAAACGATAGGACGGCCTGGTGTGTTGGCCTTGTGTATTTTCGGGAGGCAGTAGAGATCTCCAATGCGGGGATTACGTGGGATGAGAGCACGTAGGGTGTTCTGAAGGTCTGGATCTAAGGTCTTGATCAGTCTGCTGAGTTGGCGGATGTGTTCCTTGGTTGGATCTGCGGGTAACTGCCTGTAGTGTTCCTGGTTGTCGAGTTGTCGGTATACTTCTTTGCAGTAGTCTGTTCTGTTCAGTATGACGGTGGCCCCTCCTTTGTCTGCTGGTTTGATGACGATGTTGCGGTTGGTCTTGAGAGTGCGGATGGCGTTGCGTTGTGCTTGGGTGACGTTTGAGGCTGCCTTGTGATTGCGAGTGATGAATCTGGCATTGACACGACTTCTGACGGCTTGAGCATACATGTCGAGTCTAGGGCAGCGGCCTTCCGGAGGGGTCCAATTTGACTCTTTCCTTTTCGGTTGCTGCACTGCAGATCTCGCGGTCTGCTGTTCCGGTTCATTGGTCGTGTCCCTGGGTTCGCTGTCGGCCTCTTGGGGTCTGTGGAAGAATTCCCGGAGCCTCATTCGCCTGATGAATTCCTCCGTATCTGCCGCGAGACTGATGGGGTCCATTTTGGTGGTGGTGCAGAAATTGAGCCCTCTGCTGAGGACTTCGATTTCGTCTGGTTGAAGGGTGTAGTCTGACAAGTTGACAATGGATTTCCCTGTATTGTTTACAACTGTTGTACCGGGAGAAGCTTGATTGCTGCTGGTGGTGATGCCAAGTTTCTCAAGCTTCCTGTTCTTGGTGTGCATGTAGGTGGCATAGTATTGCTGTCTCATCTGTTTGGCGGTGTTCCGCAGCTGGTCTGCTGTGTCCTGAGCGCAAGTTGAGAATATGGCCTCTCTCTTGGTTTCCAGGTTGCGTCGACTGCTGTAGAGTTGGTGTACGAGGTGTTTGAGGAGTGTGACAGAGGTGCGGTGGCAGAGTCTTTCAGCGTAGTCTGTGTTGTAAGTCGACTTGAGTGGGTTTTTGATCTGTAGTCCTTTCGGGATCTTGTCTGCTTTTTTGCATCTTTGTAGAAACTGAATGTCAGTGTCTATATGCGCGATCTTCCTGGAGATCCTCTCCACTTTGAGCCGGCAGTTTGCGGGTTAAGATTCAAAACAGAGGTAAAAAAACCAACATAAGTGTACTTTACCTGAATGCTCGTAGTATTCGGAATAAAGTAAATGAGTTGATGGCACAAATCATCGTAAATGACTATGATTTAGTGGCCATTACTGAAACATGGTTAAAGGATGGTCACGACTGGGAGTTAAATATCCAAGGGTATCAAACTATTCGGAAGGACAGAGTGGATGGTAAGGGAGGTGGTGTTGCTCTGTTATTTAAGGATGACATCCGGGCAATAGTAAGGGATGACATCGGTGCTATGGAGGATAAGGTTGAATCCATTTGGGTGGAAATCAGGAATAGTAAGGCGAAAAAGTCACTGATAGGAGTAGTCTATCGGCCACCAAATAGTAACGATATGGTGGGGCAGGCAATAAACAAAGAAATAACTGATGCATGTAGAAATGGTACAGCAGTTATCATGGGGGATTTTAATCTACATGTCGATTGGTTTAACCAGGTCGGTCAAGGCAACCTTGAGGAGGAGTTTATAGAATGTATCCGCGATAGTTTCCTAGAACAGTATGTAATGGAACCTACGAGGGAACAAGCGGTCCTAGATCTTGTCCTGTGTAATGAGACAGGATTGATTCATGATCTCATAGTTAGGGATCCTCTCGGAAGGAGCGATCACAATATGGTGGAATTTAAAATACAGATGGAGGGTGAGAAAGTAAAATCAAATACTAGTGTTTTGTTTTTAAACAAAGGAGATTACAAGGGGATGAGAGAAGAACTAGCTAAGGTAGACTGGGAGCTAAGACTTTATGGTGGAAAACAGTTGAGGAACAGTGGAGAACCTTCCAGGCGATTTTTTACAGTGCTCAGCAAAGGTTTATACCAACAAAAAGGAAGGACGGAAGAAAGAGGGAAAATCAACCGTGGATATCTAAGGAAATAAGGGAGAGTATCAAATTGAAGGAAAAAGCATATAAAATGGCAAAGATTGCTGGGAGTTTGGAGGACTGGGAAATCTTTAGGGGGCAACAGAAAGCTACTAAAAAAGCTATAAAGAAGAGTAAGATAGAGTATGAGAGTAAACTTGCTCAGAATATAAAAACAGATAGCAAAAGTTTTTACAAATATATAAGACACAAAAGAGTGGCTAAGGTAAGTATTGGTCCTTTAGAGGATGAGAAGGGAGTTTTAATAATGGGAAATGAGGAAATGGCTGAGGAACTGAACAGGTTTTTTGGGTCGGTCTTCACAGTGGAAGACACAAATAACATGTCAGCGACTGATAGAAATGAGGCCATGACAGGTGAGGACCTTGAGAGGATTGTTATCACTAAGGAGGGAGTGATGGGCAAGCTAATGGGGCTAAAGGTAGACAAGTCTCCTGGCCCTGATGGAATGCATCCGAGAGTGCTAAAAGAGATGGCTAGGGAAATTGCAGATGCACTAGTGATAATTTACCGAAATTCACTAGACTCTGGGGTGGTCCCGGTGGATTGGAAATTAGCAAACGTGACGCCACTGTTTAAAAAAGGAGGTAGGCAGAAAGCAGGAAATTATAGGCCAGTGAGCTTAACTTCGGTAATAGGGAAGATGCTGGAATCTATCATCAAGGAAGAAATTGCGAGGCATCTGGATAGAAATTGTCCCATTGGGCAGACGCAGCATGGGTTCGTAAAAGGCAGGTCATGCCTAACTAATTTAGTGGAATTTTTTGAGGACATTACCAGTGCAGTAGATAACGGGGAGCCGATGGATGTGGTATATCTGGATTTCCAGAAATCCTTTGACAAGGTGCCACACAAAAGGTTGCTGCATAAGATAAAGATGCATGGCATTAAGTGTAAAGTAGTAGCATGGATAGAGGATTGGTTAATTAATAGAAAGCAAAGAGTTGGGATTAATGGGTGTTTCTCTGGTTGGCAAACAGTAACTAGTGGTGTCCCTCAGGGATCCGTGTTGGGCCCACAATTGTTCACAATTTACATAGATGATTTGGAGTTGGGGACCAAGGGCAATGTGTCCAAGTTTGCAGATGACACTAAGATGAGTGGTAAAGCGAAAAGTGCAGAGGATACTGGAAGTCTGCAGAGGGATTTGGATAGGTTAAGTGAATGGGCTAGGGTCTGCCAGATGGAATACAATGTTGACAAATGTGAGGTTATCCATTTTGGTAGGAATAACAGCAAACGGGATTATTATTTAAACGATAAAATATTAAAGCATGCCGCTGTTCAGAGAGACTTGGGTGTGCTAGTGCATGACTCACAGAAGGTTGGTTTACAAGTGCAACAGGTGATTAAGAAGGCAAATGGAATTTTGTCCTTCATTGCTAGAGGGATGGAGTTTAAGACTAGGGAGGTTATGTTGCAGTTGTATAAGGTGTTAGTGCGGCCACACCTGGAGTATTGTGTTCAGTTTTGGTCTCCTTACTTGAAAAGGACGTACTGGCGCTGGAGGGTGTGCAGAGGAGATTCACTAGGTTAATCCCAGAGCTGAAGGGGTTTGATTGTGAGGAGAGGTTGAGTAGACTGGGACTGTACTCGTTGGAATTTAGAAGGATGAGGGGGGATCTTATAGAAACATTTAAAATTATGAAGGGAATAGATAGGATAGATGCGGGCAGGTTGTTTCCACTGGCGGGCGACAGCAGAACTAGGGGACATAGCCTCAAAATAAGGGGAAGTAGATTTAGGACTGAGTTTAGGAGGAACTTCTTCACCCAAAGGGTTGTGAATCTATGGAATTCCTTGCCCAGTGAAGCAGTTGAGGCTCCTTCATTACATGTTTTTAAGGTAAAGATAGATAGTTTTTTGAAGAATAAAGGGATTAAGGGTTATGGTGTTCGGGCTGGAAAGTGGAGCTGAGTCCACAAAAGATCAGCCATGATCTAATTGAATGGCGGAGCAGGCTCGAGGGGCCAGATGGCCTACTCCTGCTCCTAGTTCTTATGTTCTTATGTTCTTAAGCCAGTGGTGGAATCGGCCCTAAGGGCAGCGCGGTAGCACAGTGGTTAGCACAGTTGCTTCACAGCTCCAGGGTCCCAGATTTGATTCCCTGCTTGGGTCACTGTCTGTGCGGAGTCTGCACGTTCTCCCCATGTCTGCGTGGGTTTCCTCCGGGTGCTCCAGTTTCCTCCCACGTCCAAAGATGTGCAGGTTAGGTGGATTGGCCATGATAAATTGCCCTTAGTGTCCAAAAAGGTTAGGTGGGGTTACGGGGATAGGGTGGAGGCATGGGCTTAAGTGGGGTGCTCTTTCCAAGAGCCGGTGCAGACTCGATGGCCTGAATGGCCTCCTTCTGCACTGTAAATTCTATGATTCTAAGGGTGTGGGGGCAGTAGAGGCAGCATTTGGGCCTGGAGGGTTCCTCTTTCTTTCAGGAGGATTGAGGTGTCAGCAAGGGGCGAGTGGTTTGAGGGCAGGGCTAAGGGAGTTAAAATGGGGAAGGGGGCTGTGATGTGGGGTTGGCATCATGGGGGCAGGTGGGGTGTGGTTGTTCATAGTGTTCTGTTTTTTTTGTGTATATAATGTGAAAATGCCTTGAATAAATTATTTTCTAAAAAGAAAAAGAATCACTGTTGTATAAATGCCAAAGTATGAATGCCACCCTCCGGTAAACCGTCCCACCCACTGCAATGCTAAGTAATGGGTTAAGAGACATTCCAATTCGTTGTCTCATTTATGTTAAGTATCCAATAATTGACACTGATATGTAAAGGGGCTTCAGGTGGCCTTTGTGTCAGGTGATGTGATGTTAGAGCTTTGTGCAGAGTCTGTTGAAGTAAATTAAAGGTGTTTGTGGAAAAGGAACAAAACCTTTGACTCTTTATACAACAGCAGCTAAATGTATAACAAATGGTAGAAGAGGATGGTTGCTGTGCAAATGTGAAGGGTTGAAAGATACAACTTTTCCACACCAAACCAAGGAGTGAGTGAGAAGAAAAAAAAACAAAGATATATGGCTGAACCTCGGATAAAGATGGTTGGATATGACTACTCCACCCCCTTATGTTCTGAAAGGGGATGGTACGACCAATGGAGAAGTGCAGTAGTTACGTGAACTAAGGTAACTGCCTTGGGAAAGAGAAAACAAGGTATGGCATTGGCTCTTTCTCTACCTTGTGACAGTAAAACACAGAGCAAAGTGTTTTCTGAGCTGGAATTGGAAGAGTTAGACTCAGAAGAAGGTTTGAAGACTTTATTACATTATATGGATAAGATTTATAAGAAGGATGACTTGTTAAGTGCATATGAAGCATGGTCGGATTTTGATAGGTTCCGGAAAATAGAGGATTTCTCCATGGATGACTATATAATGGAAGTTGGCAGACTATATAAAAGGCTGCAGAAACACAACCTGGAATTTCCACAGTCTGTCTGGAACGTTACATTACTTGACTGTGCTAGAGTGAGCAACATGGATAGGCTCCTGGTTTTGACAAGAGTTCAGTTTGCGGATAAGGATACCTTATTCGATCAGATGACAGAAGCTTAAAAAAGGTTTCTAGGTAAACATTCGATTCGGATGGCTCTGATGACCCAAATAGGTCAGCCTGCAATAAAGCAGAATATGGAAGATACACTACTAACAGGATGGCAAAATCGTATGGCTACAAACAGGTTCCAAGACTATAGAAGGAGATTGGGACCTGGAAATTATGAAGACAGAAACCTAGTTAGAACCTACAATAGGAAGATGAACCCCAGAAATGCACAGGGCATGATAAATCGATGTTTTCGATGTGACTCTCAATACCATTATGCTTTCAACTGTCCAACACGTTATAATAGAGTGTTTGAAGCGACACATGACATGGAAGAGTCAGAAGAGGAAAAAGATACTGACCAGAAAGAAGGCATTGTTCTATTAACAAGCAGTTTCACGCCAGTAATGAGGGTGTAAATCCTTCAATTGTGCTGTATTGGACAGTGGCTGCACATCTACTGTGTGTGGAAGTGACTGGTTAAAATGTTACCTGGACTCCTTGAATGCTGAAAATCATAACAAGGTTAAGGAATTTGAAAGTTCCACAAGTTTCAGGTTTGGGGATGATAATACTCTGAAGTCACTGAAAAGAGTGGTGATCCCTTGCAATATTGCTGGAGTGAATCATTTCATTAGCACGGATGTTGTATCCAGTGAGATGCCTTTGCTTCTGAGCAGACCGTCGATGAAGAAAGCACACATGAAACTGGATATGGAACAGGATAAGGTAACAGTTTTTGGAAAGACGGTGGACTTACAATTTACACAGTCGGGACTTTATTGTATTCCATTACTGACAAGTAATATTTCAAGTACAGTTGTTAAGGATGTATTAATGGCAGTTGAAAATGGGACTTTAGCTGATAAAAAGCTTGCTGTATTAAAACTGCATAGGCAATTTGCCCATCCATCTCCTCGGAGGCTGAAAAATGTATTAAAGGATTCAGGGGTAAGGGATGAAGACTATACTAAGCTAATAGAACAGGTTAGTGATCGCTGTGAAATTTGTAGGAAGTACAGAAGGACACCAGCATGACCGATAGTAACCCTACCTTTGGCCAGGGATTTTAACGACATTGTGGCCATGTACCTTAAGATTTGGGATAAAACTAATAATATATTTATTTAGCATTTAGCAGATTTAGCAACCAGATTTAGTCAATCAACGATTGTACGAAGTAAAGAAAAGAGTAATTCTGGATCAAATCGTGGAAAAATGGATAGGGACAGGAATGGGCCCACCGGCAACATTCCTTACGGACGAATGGGGGAGAATTTGCTAATGATGAGTTTAGAGATATGAGTGAAAATGTGAATATCACAGTTCTGAATATGGCTGCAGAAAGCCCATTTAGTCATGGTGTGTGTGAAAGAAACCATGCGGTAATAGATGACATGCTCGGGAAAATTTTGGCAGCTAAATTCAGCTTTAGCATGGGCGGTACATGTAAACAATTCAATGCAGATGGTTGGGAGCAATAGTCCCCATCAATTAATGTTTGGTAGAAGTACTAAACCTCTGTCCATTTTGGATGACCAGCCTCCAGCTTGGGAGGGGACTACAATTAGCTCTGGTTTTGCTGACCAT
Organism: Scyliorhinus canicula; assembly: GCF_902713615.1. NCBI lineage: Eukaryota > Metazoa > Chordata > Chondrichthyes > Carcharhiniformes > Scyliorhinidae > Scyliorhinus > Scyliorhinus canicula. The sequence goes on from NC_052151.1 coordinate 201,764,623, forward strand.
TTAAATGCATGACAGCAGTAGAAAAGCTTTTTTGGAAGCAGAAGTTTCTGAAAGAATTCGCAGAGCTTTAAGACATAATGTACGGTCATAAAATACCGTTTTCAGCAAGGAGACATAGTATACTGTAAGAGAGAAAATTTTAATGAATGGAAAGGCCAAGGGAAGATCATAGGCATAGATGGCAAAACAATTATTTTGCAATATGGCAATCAAACTATTAGGGTACATTCATCAAGGATAATGGAGGACTTCCGGTTGCGGCTATGCCTAGGTAGGTCGCACGGTTGGCAGCTCCCACCTATAACGGACTTTTGGGCCCTTTTACGGAGCTCCAGCGGCACTTTGGCGATGATTCCCGGTGTGGGAAGGAAACAGTGAGGGTCCCCCAGCGCTGTATGGAGTGGACCAGGAGTGGGGCGATCAAAAAAGTGGCTTTGAAGAAGAGATGAGAACGGGCGAGAAAAAGCAAGATGGCAGCTGGCAGGGATCCGGTAGCATGGGCCCAGTGGTCAAGGGAGCAGCAGGAGTTTTTGAGAAGCTGTTTTGTGGAGTTAAAGGCAGAGATGTTGGCCCCGACGAAGCCGTGGATTGAAAGGTTGGTGGACACCCAGAAGATGCAGGGGACTGCAGCAGAAGGCCTCTGATAACGAGGATGAGATTTTGGGCCTGGCGGTAGAGTGGAAGCGCTGCACAAAAAATGGCAGGAGAAGCTGGAGGACCTGGAAAATAGGTCAAGGAGGCAGAACCTGCGGATTCTGGGTCTCCCTGAAGGCATGGAGGGGTCGGATGCTGGTGCGTATGTGACCACGATGCTGGGTACGCTGAAGGGCTTTCCCGCAGCCCCTGGAGCTGGATGGGGCGCACAGAGTCCTGGCAAGGAGGCCTAGGGCGAACGAACCGCCGAGAGCTATGGTGGTAAGATTCTACTTCTTCACCGATAAGGAGTGTGTCCTGCGACGGGCAAAGAAGGAGCGGAGTGGCAAGTGGGAGAACACTGAGATCCGTATCTATCAGTGCTGGGGTGCAGAGCTGGCCAAGAGGCGTGCGGGATTCAACCGGGCCAAGGCAGTCCTCCACAGCAAAGGGGTGAAGTTCGGGCTGTTACAACCGGCGAGGCTGAGGGTTACATATCAGGACCGGCACCACTATTTCGATACGCCGGACGAGGCGTGGACTTTTATTAAGAATGAGAAGCTGGACTCGAACTAATGGACTGCAATATGTTGTGGGGTTTGCAGGTGGGGTGGTGGTGGCTGGGGGGAGGGGGGGGGGTTATGTTGGTGCTTTCCCTGTGTTCTCTTGTGTTTTTGTTTCCCCTTTGTCTTGGGACCTCGAGACTTTGGGCGGGGTCGCAGTCGGGAAGAGCTGCGTCACAGGTGGTGGGGTGGGCCCAGACAGGGAGAGCGGTTTATCCGCTCAACGGTGGGGGTAGTACCCAAAGCTTGGTGGTTTGAGAGTATTGTGCTTTGTTTTTTTTTCTCTGTACACACGGGATGTAGGGGGGGGGACTCTTTTTACCTCACTTTGTTGGGGGGGGGGGTGGGTTAGAGAATCGTAAAGGGAGTGAACAGCGGGATTGGGGTTGGAGGCGGGAGCGGCCGGGGTCAGCATGAGTCAGCTGACTTACGGGAGTGCAATGGGGGGGGTGGGGGGGTTAGGGGGGTTAAGCGGATGTTTGACCTCGGTGGGGGGGTTGAAGGGAGAGGGGCTGGGATGCTGCTTTGCTGACTGAAGGAGAATTAATTTTAAAGTAGATAGTCGGGTCGGGGAGCCTCCGGCTGGGGGGCTGGAATGTGCAGGACGCGAGGGCACGTGGCTGGCCTAAAAAAGATGGCTAGTCAGCAGAGGGGGAGGGGGTAATTAGCCCCCCGACCAGGCTGATCATGTGGAACGTGAGAGGCCTGAATGGGCCGGTCAAGAGGGCCTGGGCGTTTTCGCACTTAAGGGGGCTAAAGGCAGACGTAGCCATGCTGCAAGAAACGCATCTGGAGGTCGCGGATCAAACCAGGCTGAGGAAGGGATGGGTGGGGCAGGTTTTCCACTCAGGGCTGGATGCGAAGACCAGGGGGTGGCAGTTTTGGTCAGCAAGCGTGTGGCATTTGAGGCGGGGGGTATTGTGGCGGATAAAGGGGTAGATTTATTATGGTGAGTGGCAGGTTGCAGGGGGCCTGGGTGGTGTTAGTGAATGTGTATGCTCCGAACTGGGATGATGCAGGGTTCACGAAGCGGACGTTGAGTAGGATTCCGGATTTGGAGTCAAGCAGTCTGGTAATGGGGGGGGGGGGATTTCAATACGGTCCTGGACCCGGCACTGGATCAGTCTAGGTCTAGATTGGATAAGAGACCGGCAGCGGCCAATGTCCTGAGGGGGGTCATGGACCAGATGGGGGGAATGGACCCGTGGAGATTTGCCAGGCCAGGGCGAAGGAGTTTTCTTTCCTCTCACATGTGCACAAGGCGTACTCGCGGATTGATTTTTTCGTGCTAAGTAGGGCGCTAATCCCGAGAATGGAAGGGGTGGAGTATTCAGCCATTGCGATCTCGGACCATGCCCTGCACTGGGTGGAGTTGTGGCTGGGGGAAGGAGAGAGGCCAACGCCCTCTGTGGAGACTGGACGTAGGACTATTGGCGGATGAGAAGGTCTGTGGGCAGATTCGGAGGAGTATCCAAAGCTATGTGGTGACCAACGATACTGGGGAGGTTTCAGTGAGTGTGGTCTGGGAGGCGCTGAAGGCAGTTATCAGTGGGGAGCTAATTTCAGTCAGGGCCCACAGGGAGAAGAGGGACAGGATGGAGAGGGAGAGGTTGGTGGGGGAGATACGTAGGGTGGTCAGGATGTATGTGGAATCCCCCGAGGAGGGGTTGCTGAAGGAGCGCCGGAGTCTGCAGGCGGAGTTTGACCTGCTTACCACAGGGAAGGCTGAGGTTCAGTTGAGGAAGGTACAAGGAGCGGTGTATGAGTATGGGGAGAAGGCAAGCAGGATGCTGGCGCACCAACTGCGGAAGAGAGAGGCGGCCAGAGAGATTGGAGGAATTAGGGACATGGGGGGGGGGGGACACGGTGCTGAGCTCGGCAAGGATCATTGAGGTCTTCAAGGACTTTTATGGTAAACCGTATGAGTCAGAACCCCCCAGAGGGGGCGGGGGGAGGGGATGAAGCAATTCCTGGACCAACTGAGGTTCCCTAAGGTGGAGGAGGGGCGGGTAGAGGGATTGGGGGCCCCGATTGAGATGGAGGAATTGTTAAAGGGGTTGGAGGGTATGCAGTCGGACAAGGCCCCGGGACCGGACGGATATCCCGTAGAATTTTACAGGAAATTATCAGAGCTGTTGGGCCCGCTATTGTTGAGAACTTTTAACAAGGCGAAGGAAAAGGGAACCCTTCCCCCGACGATGTCGCAGGCTCTGATCTCGCTCATCCTTAAGCGAGATAAGGACCCATTGCAATGTGGCTCCTATAGACCGATATCGCTCCTTAATGTAGAAGCCAAACTGTTGGCCAAGATCTTGGCCACTAAGATTGAGGACAGTGTCCCGGGAGTGATCAATGAGGATCAGACGGGGTTTGTGAAGGGCAGGCAGCTGAACACGAATGTGGGGAGGCTCCTGAATGTGATCATGATGGCCTCAGAAGGGGGGATGCAGATGGCGGCAATGGACGCGGATAAAGCCTTCGATCGGGTGGAGTGGGAGTACCTGTGGGAAGTGTTCGGCAGATTTGGGTTCGGTGAGGAATTTATAGGGTGGGTTAAATTGTTGTATCAGGCCCCGGTAGCGAGTGTGTCAACGAACCGGCTGCGGTCGAAGTACTTTAGGTTACATCGAGGAACGAGGCAGGAGTGCCCCTGTCCCCCCCTGCTGTTTGCCCTGGCAATCGAGCCGCTGGCCATGGCGTTGAGGGAGTCTAGAAACTGGAGGGGGCTGGTTCGGGGGGGGGGGGGGGGGGGGGGGGAGGAGGAGCATCGTGTTTCACTGTATGCGGATGACCTGCTCCTGTACATTGCGGATCCGGTGGAGGGGATGGAGGAGGTCATGCAGATCCTTAGAGATTTTGGGGACTTTTCGGGGTATAAGCTAAATGTTGGGAAAAGCAAGCTTTTTGTGATACATGCGAGGGGCCAGGAAAAGAGACTGGGAGAGCTACCGCTTAAGATGGTGGAGAGGAGCTTTCGCTACTTGGGCATTCAGGTGGCTAAGAGTTGGGATGCCCTGCACAAGCTCAATCTAGCGCGGTTGGTGGATCAGATGGAACATAAGAATGTAAGAACTAGGTGCAGGAGTAGGCCATCTGGCCCCTCGAGCCTGCTCCGCCGTTCAATGAGATCATGACTGATCTTTTGTGGACTCCGTTCCACTTTCCGACCTGAACACCATAATCCTTCATCCCTTTATTCTTCAACAAACTATCTATCTTTATCTTAAAAACATTTAATGAAGGAGCCTCAACTGCTTCACTGGGCAAGGAATTCCATATATTCACAACCCTTTGGGTGAAGAAGTTCCTCCTCAAATCAGCCCTAAATCTACTTCCCCTTATTTTGAGGCTATGCCCCCTAGTTCTGCTTTCACCCGCCAGTGGAAACAATCTGCCCACATCTATCCTATCTATTCCCTTCATAATTTTATATATTTCTATAAGATCCCCCCTCATCTTTCTAAATTCCAACGAGTACATCCAACCCCTTCAGCTCTGGGATTAACCTAGTGAATCTCCTCTGCACACCCTCCAGCGCCCGTACGTCCTTTCTCTTGTAAGGAGACGAAAACTGAACATAATACTCCAGGTGTGGCCTCACTAACACATTATACAATTGCAGCAATAACCTCCCTAGTCTTAAACTCCATCCCTCTGGCAATGAAGGACAAAATTCCATTTGCCTTCTTAAACATCTGTTGTACCTGTAAACCAACTTTTTGCGACTCATGCACTAGCACACCCAGGTCTCTCTGCACAGCAGCATGTTTTAATATTTTATCATTTAAATAATAATCCTGTTTGCTGTTATTCCTACCAAAATGGATAACCTCACATTTGTCAACATTGTATTCCATCTGCCAGACCCTAGCCCATTCACTTAACCTATCGAAATCCCTCTGCAGACTTCCAGTATCCTCTGCACTTTTCACTTTACCACTCATCTTAGTGTCGTCTGCCAACGTGGACACATTGTCCTTGGTCCCGAACTCCAAATCCTCTATGTAAGTTGCGAACAATTGTGGGCCCAACACTGATCCCGGACACCACTAGCTATTGATTACCAACCAGAGAAACACCCATTAATCCCAACTCTTTGCTTTCTATTAATTAACCAATCCTCTATCCATGCTACTACTTTACCCTTAATGCCATGCATCTTTATCTTACGCAGCAACCTTTTGTGTGGCACATTGTCAAAGGCTTTCTGGAAATCCAGATATACCTCATCCATTGGCTCCCCGTTATCCACCGCACTGGTAATGTCCTCAAAAAATTCCACTAAATTAGTTAGGCAGGACCTGCCCTTTATGAACCCATGCTGCATCTGCCCAATGGGACAATTTCTATCCAGATGCCTCGCTATTTCTTCCTTGATGATAGATTCCAGCATCTTCCCTACTACCGAAGTTAAGCTCACTGGCCTATAATTTCCCGCTCTCTACCTACCTCCTTTTTTAAACAGTGGTGTCACGTTTGCTAATTTCCAATCCGCCGGGACCACCCCAGAGTCTAGTGAATTTTGGTAAATTATCACTAGTGCATTTGCAATTTCCCTAGTCATCTCTTTCAGCACTCTGGGATGCATTCCATCAGGGCCAGGAGACTTGTCTACCTTTAGCCCCATTAGCTTGCCCATCACTACCTCCTTAGAGTTAACAATCCTCTCAAGGTCCTCACCTGTCATAGCCTCATTTCTATCAGTCACTGGCATGTTATTTGTGTCTTCCACTGTGAAGACCGACCCAAAAAACCTGTTCAGTTCCTCAGCCATTTCCTCATCTCCCATTATTAAAACTCCCTTCTCATCCTCTAAAGGACCAATATTTACCTCAGCCACTCTTTTTTGTTTTATATATTTGTAGAAACTTTTACTATCTGTTTTTCTATTCTGAGCAAGTTTACTCTCATAATCTATCTTACTCTTCTTTATAGATTTTTTTGTAGCTTTCTGTTGCCCCCTAAAGATTTCCCAGTCCTCTAGCCTCCCACTAATCTTTGCCACTTTGTATGCTCTTTCCTTCAATTTGATACTCTCCCTTATATCCTTAGATATCCACGGTCGATTTTCCCTCTTTCTACCGTCCTTCCTTTTGTTGGTATATACCTTTGCTGAGCACTGTGAAAAATCGCTTGGAAGGTTCTCCACTGTTCCTCAACTGTTCCACCATAAAGTCTTTGCTACCAGTCTACCATAGCTAGTTCTTCTCTCATCCCCTTGTAATCTCCTTTGTTCAAGCACAAAACACGAGTATTTGATTTTACCTTCTCACCCTCTATCTGTATTTTAAATTCCACCATATTGTGATCGCTCCTTCCAAGAGGATCCCTAACTATGAGATCATGAATCAATCCTGTCTCATTACACAGGACAAGATCTATGACTGCTTGTTCCCTCGTAGGTTCCATTACATACTGTTCTAGGAAACTATCGCGGATACATTCTATAAACTCCTTCTCAAGGCTGCCTTAAACATAGAACATAGAACAGTACAGCACAGAACAGGCCCTTCGGCCCGCGATGTTGTGCCGAACATTGTCCGAAACCAAGATCAAGCTATCTTATTCCCTGTCATTTTGGTGTGCTCCATGTGCCTATCCAATAACCGCTTGAAATTTGCTAAAGTGTCCGACTGCACTATCACAGCAGGCAGTCCATTCCACACCCTAACCACTCTCTGAGTAAAGAACCTACCTCGGACATCCCTCCTATATCTCCCACCCTGAATCTTATAGTTGTGCCCCCTTGTAACAGCTACATCCACCCAAGAAAATAGTCTCTGGACGTCCACTCTATCTATCCCCCTCATCATCTTATAAACCTCTATTAAGTCGCCTCTCATCCTCCTCCGCTCCAAATAGAATTGACCGACCTGGTTAAACCAATCGACATGTAGATTAAAATCCCCCATGATAACTGCTGTACCAGTTCTACATGCATCCGTTATTTCTTTGTTTATTGCCTGCCCCACCATAACGTTACTATTTGGTGGCCTATTGAATACTCCTATCAGTGACTTTTTCGCCTTACTATTCCTGATTTCCACCCAAATGGATTCAACCTTATCCTCCATAGCACCGATGTCATACCTTACTATTGCCCGCATGTTATCCTTAAATAACAGAGCTACACCACCTCCCTTACCATCCACTCTGTCCTTCCGAATAGTTTGATAGCCTTGGATATTTAACTCCCAGTCGTGACCATCCTTCAACCATGTTTCAGTGATGGCCACTAAATCATAGTCATTCACGATGATTTGCGCCATCAACTCATTTACCTTATTCCAAATACTACGAGCATTCAGGTAAAGTACACTTATGTTGGCTTTTTTACCTCTGTTTTGAATCTTAACACCTCGATCAGTAACCTCTCCTAAATTATATTTGCTCTTAACTTTTCTCCTAATTTTCTTTGTCGTTGAACCCATATCTTCATGTAACAACCTGCCGCGTCGCTTACTATTAATGTTTTTACTTCCCGTTTTATTCCTTTTAGTATTACTGGGCCTATTCACTGAGCTCCCCTCAGTCACTGTACCTTGTACTGTCGCCCTTTTTGATTTTTGACTGTGGCTTCTCTGCCTTACACTTTCCGCCTTACTTCCTTTTGCTTCTGTCCCTGTTTTACGTCCTTCCGACTTCCAGCATCGGTTCCCATCCCCCTGTCACATTGGAGGAGGACTTTAAGAGGTGGGACATGCTGCCTCTTTCCCTGGAGTGGACGTTCAGGGTGCAGTCCGTGAAGATGACAGTCCTCCCCAGGTTATTGTTCGTCTTCCAGTGCCTTCCCATCCTTTTTCAAGCGGATGAACAGGATTATTACGGGATTTGTGTGGGCAAACAAGATCCCGCGTGTTAAGAGACGCAGTCGGGGTGGGGGTGGGCTGGCGCTGCCGAACTTTTGCAGCTATTATTGGGCAGCGAATATATCCATGATTCGGAAATGGGTAGTAGAGGAAGGGGGGGGGGGGGGGGCATGGAAACGGCTGGAGGCGGCGTCTTGCAGGGATACTAGCTTGGGGGCATTGATGACGGCTCCGCTGCCGCTCCCGCCGACACGGTACACCACGTGCCGGTGATGGCGGCGACACTGAGGATCTGGGGTCAGTGGAGACGGCACAGGGGGGAGCCAAGGGCTTCAGTCTGGACCCCGATACGAAACAATCACAGATTCATTCCAGGTAGAATAGACGGTGGGTTCCTAAGCTGGCACAGAATGGGTATCAAAAGGATGGGGCATTGTTTATTGATGGGACGTTTTCTCGCCTGAGGGCGCTGGAGGAGAAATTTGGGTTGCCCCCAGGGAACACCTTTAGATACCTGCAGGTCCGGGCTTTCATGAAAAAGCAGGTGGGGGAATTTCCATTGCTACCTGCCCAGGGGATACAGGACAGGGTGGTCTCGGGTGTGTGGGTAGGGGACGGCAAGGTATCAGACATATATCAGGAGCTGCAGGAGGCGGAGGAGGCCTCGGTGGAAGAGCTGAAGGGCAAGTGGGAGGAGGAGCTGGGTGAGGAGCTGGATGAGGGCCTGTGGGCAGATGCCCTGGGCAGGGTCAATTCCTCATCATCTTGCGCCAGACTTAGCCTGATTCAGTTGAAGGTGGTGCACCGAGCGCATATGACAGTGGCGAAAATTAGTAAGTTCTTTGGTGTGGAGGACAGATGTGTTAGGTGTTCAGGGAGCCCAGCAAACCATGTCCATATGTTTTGGGCATGCCCGGCACTTACAGAATTTTGGAGAGGCTTTGCAAAGGCTATGTCCAAGGTCTTGGACACTCGGGTAAAACCGAGCTGGGGGATAGCGGTATTTGGGGTGTCAGAGGATCCGGGAGTGCAGGAGTCGAAAGAGGCCGGAGTTCTGGCCTTTGCCTCCTTGGTACAAAAGTGACATAATTGCCTGAAGGGTCTAGTCAATGGCAGGTTACAACTGTTATTAGTAGAGCAGGGAAGGCCACTGGAAAGTATAAACATTGGTTGAATGTACAGCATTCACGGGAGGGACTTGTAGCCACCTGGGTTGGCCACTTCCTCACACAAAATGGAAGAACGCAAAGATTGCAGGGTAAAATGGACATTGGCAAAGAAATCAGCAGTCTGCAGAATCCCCTGTATTCTAGCTGCCACAGAAACCCGCCAGAATTGTAACTAACAAGCTGTGCATATTAATGAAGCGATTTACGGTGATTCCCAGGCACAATGGACACAACAGTTAAACATTCTATGGCAGGCCAGACATTTCGGCGCCAGTAGAGTCTAAGACAAAGGACACCAATAAGGTGAAAGGAACCGCCCGGTGATCGAGGAACGGCCCCATTATTGGGGAAATTCAAATTAATCGATTGGGAAGAGACCTAATCGATTGCAGGTTTAGAGAGGGTCCGCCCAGAAGGATGCGAAGCCCCTGGGACCTATAATAGTCAGGTCCCAGGACTGATTCGCTCTCTTGACCAGCTTCTCTTGACCAGCTCGTCTTGACCAGCTCCTCTTAGCCAGCGCTCTCCTTGACCACCGTTGCAGCAGAAGACCTTGAGAAGGAGAGGTCTGGTCAGCAGCCGCCATCAAGTAAGTGTCATACAACACACGCTACGAGAGTAGACACTCCTGACCCCTTTAGTCCACACCGACTGGAAGCCTGCGGATCCAGGACAAAGCAAGAGGCCATTGTTCCCTGATCCAGCAGTTCCCTTATCCCAGATAAGTATTGGCCTGTTAGTGGTAGGATTAGCCTAGTCTTGTAGTTTTATATGCATAATTAGTAGATAACTGTATTATAATAAACGTGTTTTGTTTGAACTTACTAACTGGTGTATCGAGTTATTGGTCTGAACTTGAACTTGAAACTTGTGGTGGTATCTTAACGATACCTGGCGACTCTAGAGTTAAGGAACAAAACAGAGCCAAATTGAGTGTAAAGCACACTCACCCAGAACGAGCAACAGACTCAAGACAATGGATTGGGAACACAAAGTTCAAAAATGGAGGGCACAGAAACGCAGTGCCAGTTCAGATAGCACATCGGATAGTGAACAGGTTCGCAGGAAAAGGTCGAGAACTATTGAAAGGACATCCCACAGCAGAAGGGAAAAATCAAGCAGTAGCAGCACAGAACAAGATACCAGGCGGGAGAGGGGAAGTAGTTTATCAAGGCCTCGGAACATGAGTAAGAGCACAAATACTAATAGGAGTAGAAGCCCACATGCACGTGAGATTTTGGTGGCTTCCAATAAGTTAGATGAAAAAGTTATCAAAGATGCCAAACAGCAAGAACTGCATAGTTGAAGTGAAATTGGGGTGTACCGGATAGGGGACAAAGAGCTCTATCCCACAGATGGATTTGCATGGAAAAGGTTCTTCCGGATGGAACTTACAAGGCAAAGGCCAGGCTTGTGGCGAGGGGATTTGAAGTAAACTTAGAAGATCAGGATTTGAGGGTAGATTCACCTACGGCAGGAAAGGTTATTTTAAAGATCTTCTTGGTTCTATTAGCCACAAAGGCATGGGAATGCAAATCTATAGATATAAAAGCTGCCTTTTTGCAGGGGCATCAGCTCCAGAGAGACATTTTTCTCCGTCCTCCTAAAGAAGCAGCCAGCACAGAAGGGGTACTCTGGAAGTTGAACAACTGTGTCTATGGATTAAATGATGCGTCTAGAGTCTGATATTTTTTGGTAAGGTCAGGTTAGGCAGACAGACGTCTGAGAGTTGAGTACAAAAATGAATGATCCCAAAGTAGAAGACCGAAGAGTAAATAAAGTGTTGGTCAAACTAAAAATGCAGGAGTGTGTTTTGAGGTTCCCAGTTTTAGGTGACCTTAGGCACTTGAAACTCATAGTTTATAGTGATGCAACCTATGCAAATTATGTGATGGGGTTTCAAGCGCAGGAGGTTTAATAATTTTCCTTTGGGGGAACAATAGAATAGAATTCTATAGAACAGTACAGCACAGAACAGGCTCTTCGACCCTCGATGTTGTGCCGAGCAAAGATCACCCTACTCAAACCCACGTATCCATCCTATACGCGTAACCCAACAACACTCCCCCCCCCTTAACCTTACTTTTTAGGACACGACAGGCAATTTAGCATGGCCAATCCACCTAACCCGCACATCTTTGGGCTGTGGGAGGAAATCGGAGCACCCGGAGGAAACCCACGCACACACGGGGAGGACGTGCAGACTCCGCACAGACAGTGACCCAGCCGGAAACCGAACCTGGGACCCTGGAGCTGTGAAGCATTTATGCTAACCACCATGCTACTGTGCTGCCCGACAATGAGAGACGGGAAAGTGAGGGAGGCGAATGGTAAATGTTGCCCTCTTGTGTGGGAAACAAAGAAAATAAGGAGAGTGGTAAAAAGCACTTTGGCTGCTGAGACGTTGAGCCTTGTAAAAGCAGTGGATATGGCCTTTTATATATCTCAGATATTGTCAGAAATGTTGGTATTGGGGGATTTGGGGAATATACCTATTGAATGTCACATTGACAATAAATCCCTGTAGGAAAATGTACACTCTACAAAAGGTTAAGGATAGAATCGCAAGTTAGAAGCAGATGTTGGACAGAGGGGAAGCAGCAAAAAATTAAATGGGTCAACAGTAGGTATCAATTGTCAGACTGTTTTACAAAAAGAGGGGCTAGTTTACAGAAACTGTTTCTGTGACTGTTTTTTATTCCTTCCACAAAAAAAAAAGAATGGGGGAAATTGTGTATGTGTTTTTGAGTTTCTTGTAATTTTGTTTGCATCTAATTATTTTTTTCTCCAAGGAAGGGGAGACTGTTAAGTAACGGGCTAAGAGACATTCCAATTAGTTGTCTCATTTAAGTTAAGTATCCAATAATTGACACGGACATGTAAAGGGGCTTCAGGTGGCATTTGTGTCAGGTGATGTGATGTTAGAGGTTTGTGCAGAGTCCGTTGAAGTAAATTTAAGGTGTTTGTGGAAAAGGAACAGAATCTTTGACTCTTTATACAACAGCAGCTAAACATATAACATGCAAGCTCTTCTTATGGGCATAGCAACAAAAAATATCAGGAAATATGACAGCTGAGTACGAACATCAAGAACTCTCAAGAAGGAAGAAGGTCTAATGTGGTCTAGCAAGGGCCATTTAAGGTTGCAACAAACACTAAAAATGCAGTGAGAGACACGGGAAATGTCAGCATTTGAAACTCATGATGAATTATTTGTATTAACAAATCGAGGAAATAGTTGCACATGTAGATTCTGATTCTGAGAATTGTGACACTGAGGATATTGTCACAAGCAGTCAGTTTTTGACATTGCATTTTTTTAAGGAACATTGTGACAGTACATTCCTGTTTTACAAAAAAATAACATTTAACAAAGTTTTAAAAGTCCTTTGCAAATGGAAGTCACAGCAGATTACTGTCTTCATAGATGATTGCTTAAAGATTGCTGAATGATGTTACCCCGGAACCAGTCTCTAGCAGAAACAATATTAATTTGAGGTTGCCTTGGACAGCGCGATTGCAGCTTACTGCTGCGGGTGGGAAGAATTTCTCAAAGACTGTGATTTCCTGTGCTTGTTTCAAAGAATGGGTGGGATTTTCTGGCCCTTCCTGCCAGCGCGATCTTCAGGTACCACCAAAGGCCACAACCCTTGTGGCAGGTGCCCAGTGTGGGATGAGCAAGTCATACAAAACGGCGTAGAAATTGGCGGGACTAAAAGATTAAGTAGAGGGTCAATGACAAGCCTCCTCCGCTGTTGGAAAACAATGTTTTATTGAACGTTAACGGAACAGCCATTTTTTTTGTGGTTTTTGTATCGTATACAAAAGGATGGGGGGATCACGTGATGTGAGCGCAGGCGTGGCTGCATTTTCACGAGCTCTGGCTCTACTTGTCTTTTAATCATTTATTTTATCCGATTGCACATCACATGATTTATTTTGGGGATATATGTCTTGTACTGTGTCTCTGGATGATACTAGCTAGATTTTAGTAATGAGGAGCCAAGTTACAATATCTGGATTAATTGTGGAGGTCGGAGTCGGCTGGGATGGGGCCCAGCTTGCAGTGGCAGTTTTGCTGGTGAGCAGGCCTACTCCTCGGCAGTGCTGTCGGCATCAGGATGTTGGCAGCCTCTGTGAATGATGTGTGGATGAGCATCTCGGTTCCATGGTGTAGGTTTTTCGTGCTCACTTTGATGAACTGCGAAATATCCTTGAGACAATTTTGGAAGTGGAGAAGAGAATCCTGTTAATTGATGGGGCAATTTCCCTAGTGGGGGCTCGTCTTCGGTCCTTGGAAATGCTGCTACATGATGTGTCATCCATCCTGACCGCTTCGGGGAGTAGGGGCCAGACAAGGAGTGCTTGTGATCTTGGTCTTGTGAAAAATTGGGAATGAGTTCTGAACTGATTTTGAGAGTTAGCTGCCATGCTTTCACAATCTGGATTTGAAGATTGGGCATTTCAGGTTTGACGGAACAAATTGTGTCCAGTGTTCGAGGCCTGAGGTCGGTCAAAGGCCCCAACCATTGATCTTATATTGGAATATCCTCGATGCTCGTCATGAGGGTTTGGTATTGCGGGTCATGTCGATCCCACCAGGCCAGGGCTTAGACCCTTTGCTGCCTGGTCATGGGGGCGACAGCGTGGCCGAGATGAAAATGCTTCTTTTGATGGAACTTTGAGGGGATCCTGAGGGTTGGGTTTGGCCTTTCCAAGCATCATGGACAGTGTTATAATCCCGTAGTTTATCAATCATCGTGGAATTTATTCCCTTGTAGTTATGCTGTTGATTTCATGTTATTGTCTTTTCTCCTGAAAAGGGTGTGCATTATATGAGCACAAGGGTGAGGGTCACCTGTTATCCCCTTCTGGCAAAAAATTGTACTGTCGGTATTGTGACTCATGGTTGTGCATAGTCTTATCCCTTTTCTATGTTCTGTCATCCTTGCATTTATGGGGAGTAAATGCATTTTAGACCCCTTACCTTGTTTATAGAGATGATGAGTAGAGCCACAGCAGGGTGGTGGGTGGATAGTTCACCAGAGGCCCTGGAGCTCTGCAGAGCTAACACGAGCACTGCTTTGTCCTGCCGTGGGCTCTCCTGAGCAGCTCTCTGCAGCAGATTCAGTGCGAGATCTTAGCCTGTTTGTGTCCCTGGTCCTCTTTTCCTTATAACAAAATAATCCATCCTCAGTTCTTCAGAGACCTATTGCCTTGCTTGCTCAAAGCTCAAAAATGGAGGAATCTCTCCTCTGTGATTTTATGCCAAAAGCACGGACATGCAAGGCGCATGACACGCTCTCTGCCGCTGCTTCTGGCTGGGAGACTGCATTGTTCCATTTAAATGTCAGTCGCGATGGCATTCTCAATTTAAAAGCCGGTTGCGGCCGTTGGGCACTTCTTCCTCAATTGTTCTGTGATCCTCCAACCCCTGAGCCACAGTTTATTTAAAAACCCTGCCTTAATTGTTCTGTTAATTAGGTTTATGATGTTCAGCATGACACCAAGAGTCAGATGACCAAAAGACCTGAGAAAGAGCAAGACGCAGAGCAGTCTATGTCCTGGAAACCACTTGTTTACCCGAAGTCTTTGCAAACATTTATTTTTAAATAGTTCCAAGAAAAACAATACACGGGTTATCTCAATGCATTCCTAGTTAAAACCAAACCTAATCAAGATATGGTAACACACTGGAGCACAGAGACATCCTAAAGCACTAATGACAGCATTGAAGGCCTCAATTTAAGAAACTGAGACCAACAGATTGGTAACCGAGAAGTGGTCGACTTGACAAGAAGGAAATACAAAACTGAAATGCACCTTGGATAGGGAGGGTGAGCCACACAGGATGCGAATGGCTATTGAGCAGCCACATCCTTTCCACACACTGGGGATCCACAGCAAGGACTACAGTTCGACCTCTGGAGGAGACAGTGTGACAACCAATCAACAAACAGGGTTTATAAGATAAAGTACAGAAACACCAGGCCTTCACCCTTTCATATGCAATCGAGGCCAGAGTGATGATGTGCTGCACGACAAGGCATCAAGGAGAACTCTGCATCCAATGAGGTTATGGGTACATTTGATAATTGCTTCAGCCCAAGAATAATCTAGCCATTGAAAGAGGAAGATTCAACCTGAGTAGTTAAAAGCTGGGTGAATCCATTGATTCCTTTATTAATTATTTGTATCAATTGGTTAGTGATTGCTGTTATGAAGCCTTAAAACATGAATTAACTCGCAACCACATTACAGTTAGCATGCTAGACAGTACGCTGTTTGATTTTTGCAACCTAAGGAGGACTTCATTTAGAGAACAAAGAACAATACAGCACAGGATCAGGCCCTTCGACTTTCCAAGCCTGCGCCGATCATGTGTCCTGTCTAGACCAACCGCCTGTATCCTTCTATACCCCATCTCCTCATGTGCCTATCCAGGTAAGTCTTAAAGGTCGCTAATGTTCTGCCTCAATCGCCTCACATGGCAGTGCATTCCAGGCTACCACCACCCTCTGTGTAAAAAAAAAGTCCCCCGCGCATCTCCCCTGAACCTCTTCCCCCCTCACCTTGAACCTCTGCCCCCTTGTAATTGTCATTTCCGCCCTGGGAAAAAGCCTCCAACTGTTCACCTTATCTATACACCTAATAATTTTATGAACTTCTATCAGGTCACCACTCAGCCTCCGTCTCTCTAGGGAAAATAACCCCAGTTTATTCAATATCTCCTCATAGCCCTCAATACCTTCCATACCAGGCAACATCCTGGTAAACCTTTTCTGTACTCTCTTCAAAGCCTCCACGTCCTTCTGGTAGTACGGTGACCAGAATTGGACACATTATTCCAAATGTGGCCTAACCAATGTTCTATATAATTGTAACATAATTTTTGAGTTTTTATACTCAATACCCTGTACTATGAAGGCAAGCATGCCATATGCTTTCTTCACCACATTTCCACCTGTGCTACCACTTTTAAGGATCTATGGACCTGCACGCCCAGATCTCTGTGTCTCTATGCTCCTAATGGTTCTGCCATTTATTTTATAGCTCCCACCTTAATTGGATCTACCAAAATGCATCCCCTCGCATTTGTCCGGGTTAAATTCCATCTGCCATTTCTCTGCCCAATTTTGCAGCCTATCTATATTCTGTTGTATTCTCTGACAATCTTTATCACCATCCGCAACTCCTGCAATCTTAGTATCATCCGCAAACTAGCTAATCAGACCAACTACGTTTTCTCCCAAGTCATTTATATATATTACAAAAAGCAGAGGTCCCAGACTGATCCCTGTGAAACCACTAGTTATAGACCTCCATTCGGAAAAACACACTTCCACAGCTACACTCTGTCTTCTATGGCCAAGCCAGTTCTGGATCCATCCAGCTAGTTCACCGCTGACCTCATGTGATCTAATCTTTTGCACCAGCCTGCCATGAGGGACCTTATCAAATTCTTTACTAAAGTCCATGTAGTCAACATCCAGCATTAGAATAGACAAGTGCTTGATGGCGGCAGCGGACACAATGGGCTGAATGGTCTCATTCTGTGCTGCAAAATTCTATGACTTCATGAATCACGCACAAAGTAAAAGGCGGCTACAAACATCCGACACACAAATCCTTAGCTCATGGACCATTTTGAAGAAATACCTTTTGCATAGCTATGACAATATGGAGAGCGATTAGGAGGAAGCACAGTAAAAATTGGACATCTAATTATGCAAAAGACAAGTTGGGTGCAGCCAGTGAAAGTCTTTTAATTGTGAAAAGAAATAGTTTGTGTCATATAATGTTTCTGAGCAAAATAATTTTTTGTTAATTTAGGTATTTGCGTTTAATATTTGAAGGGTTAAATTGTTAATTAAAATAACCAAGTGAAAAAATAATGGTGAATTGTTTAATAAAACTGATTGAAATAAGAAAGAGTTTCAAATAGAGTATTCCAATAATGAATATACCAGCTTATTTCTTCACAAAAACATTTCTTCCTGTGAAAGAATCTAGAACTGGAGGGGGTCACTGTTTAAAAAATAGGGGACACTCATTTAAGGAGAGGAAGACAATTTATTTCCCACAGAGGGTTGAGAGTCTCTGGATCTCTCTTCCTCAAAAGGCAGTGGAAGCAGAGTCTTTGAGATTTTCTCAGTCTTAATTTAACACTGAGGGGAGGGGTGAAAGCTTATCAGGGGTTAGCGGGGAGGGGAGAAAGTTTATCAGGGGTCAGCGGGAATGTGGGGTTGAGGTTACAATCATATCAGCTGTGGGCTTATTAAGTGGTGGAGCAGACTAGAGTGGCCTACTCCTGATCCTAATCCTTTTTAAAAAATAAATTTAGAGTACCCAACTCATTTTTTCCAATTAAGGGGCAATTTAGCATGGCAATCCAACTACCCTGCACATCTTTGGATTCTGGGGGTGGGACCAATGCAGACACGGGGAGAATGTGCAAACTCCACATGGACAGACACCCGGGGCCGGGATCAAACCCGGGTCCTCAGCGCCGTGAGGGCAGCAGTGATAACCACTGTGGCACCCTCCTCCTGATCCTAATCCTTACGTTCTTCATTTTTCTTTTTAAATTTTAGTTGACATTTCTATCCTGTTATTTCTCGGATATAGGCGAGTAGCCCAGCACACTGGAATATGAAAACAAATTGCTACACCCTTAATATGTAATAGCCATTTGTTTAATAAAAACAGAAAAATTCTGGAAATAGGTATAAGGCCTGGAAGCATCTGTGGAGTGAGCTAAAGAGGAGAAATTTGATGGATTTTCTAATGTTTTAAAGGGTTTGAGCATAATGGAAGGTCATTGAGAGGTGATAGCTAGGAAAGATTGCAACAAAGATGTAGGTCACAAGACCGAGGAGGTTAATGGTAGTGTGAAGGACTATATAAGGTGCTGACAAAGGCATAATGGTAAGATAGCAGAATATTTATTTGCAGCATAGAAGGCAGCCATTGGGTCTACAGTATCCACACCGGCTCCCAAAAGAACTACCCAGCAAGTCCCATTCTCCAGTCCCATCTCCGTAGCCCTCTATATATCCAACTCTCTTTTGAAACCTCCTATGGAATCCACCACCACCACTTTCCCAAGCAGCGCATTCCAAACCCCAACAACTCTTTGAGTAAAGAAGTTTCTCCTCATCTCACTCCACGCTCTCTTGCTTGTGGTGATCAGCATGTACACATAAATGTACATAGTTGTATGTGAATGCACATAGTTATCGGTACAACCTCCGGCCAGCAGGTGGTGTCAGACATCCATCACGTGACTGGAGACACCCGGCAGTTGGTAGTAAGTTGTACAAGAAGATAGTCACACTTAGAGTAGCTCCAGGAGAATTCACTGAATTCATTCAGTAGCCATCGTCTGTATTATAGTTCATTAGTTATCTTTCCATGTGTTTGTTAATAATTCATCTTTCTAGTTAAACAACTAGATGTTCTGTGTACATCATTACAATGGTTATATCACAAAACACAACATTGCTGACCATCTGGAAATTGTGACCCCCCTGGTCACTGACATACCAACTATTGGAAACAGAATATCCTTCTTTACCCTGTTGAAATTGTTCAGAATTTTGAACACCTCAAAAAGTCACCTTTTAATCTTCTCTGTTCCAAGGAGGACAAGTACATTTCTCCAATCTTTCCCTGTATCTATTCCTGGGATCATTCGAGTAAATCTCCTCTGCACTCTCTCCAGAGCTTTAATAGTCTTCCTTAAATAAGATGCCCAGAACTGAACACAATACGCCAAATGATTTGCAGAGGTATACCATCACTTCCTATCTGCTTCTATTTATAAACCCAAAAATCCTCTCAGCCTTCTTAGCAACTGTTTCAACTGGCCTGTTAATGGGAGCAAAAAGGTCAGCGCATAGTGAAAGCAAAACAAGGGCGGCACAGGTGGCACGGTGGTTAGCACTTCTGCCTCATAGCGCCAGGGACCAGGTTCACTTCCTGTTTAATACATTCTCCTGTGTCTGCGTGGGTTTCTTCTGGGTGCTTCGGTTTCCTCCCACAGTCCAAAGATGTGCACGTTAGGTAGAAATGAAATGAAAATCGCTTATTGTCACGAGTAGGCTTCAATGAAGTTACTATGAAAAGCCCCGAGTCGCCACATTCTGGCGCCTGTTCGGGGAGGCTGGTACGGGAATTGAACCGTGCTGCTGGCCTGCCTTGGTCTGATTTAAAAGCCAGCGATTTAGCCCAGTGTGCTAAACCAGCCCCTGTTAAAGCGTAGATTGGACATGATCGATTGCCCCTTAGTGTCCAGGGATGTGTAGGTTAGGTTATGGTATTGCTGGGATAAGGTGGCGTGCTCGTTCAGAGGGTCGGTGCAGTCTCAATGGGTCGAATGACCTTCTTCTGCACTGTAGGGATCCTAAGATGGCCCTGTGGGGGAGGGGGGAGTTATTTGTAAAACTATAAATGAAGTTAGAATTTTCTGCATTTCAAAATTGTCGTAAAGAAAGCTTCACTATGGGGAAGCTATCTTCCCTCAGCCCCTCCCATCCCCCCAAGGAGGTTGGTGCGAGGTGGAATTTGAGGTTTGAGTGCCCAGTGAGGTTGTGGAGGTGCGAGCTGTTGTGTGAACAGCTAAACTGTGTGTTCTGTTGGGTGCTGTAATGATCTTTGACCTGGATGCCATGCCGTAAGGATAATCTGTAATTTCTTTAAGATGCCCGTGGATGTGTAGATATTCTTCAGAAGGTATGAAAATGGGTATTTTTTAAGAATTTGCATGAATTGTGATTTTCTTGAATGATAAGAAATACAGGTCCACTGCCACCTGGCAATGCTTTACTTGGATGGATAAGGCAAAAACAGGTGTGTGACCAGGCACACGGAGGATGGAGGAAAAGCTGTGGTTGTAAATAACAAAGGAGAGCTGCAATCAAGGGGAGAACAGGGAAGGCACATTTACAAGAAGTTTGTGTACGTCTAATACCTTAAAACAGGACAAAAAACTGAAACAGGATTGGAGCAAAGACTGTGGCCAGAATTTTATGTAGCTCGGTCTGACCCAGCAACGCATGAAATTATGTGAGAAGGCGTAGGGCGTGCGTTACATTGTTGCGCAATATTTTGCTCAGCGGATACAATCAGAAATGCGCCTCTGACAGCCAAACAGGCAGCTTAGCCCATTGAAGGGCCAATTCAATGTAATTTTATGTGGCTTGTCTGCTTTTACATTTGGCGGGCGGACTGATTGCTCAGGCAGCCTTTACATTTTAGCTGCAATTAGGATCCTGGGAGGATGAACTGCCAGGATTCAAATAAAACAAAGGAACTGATGGAGTGGGAAGGGGTCCCAATTGGGGAGGGGAAGAGGAAGTGGGAGGAATAGCTGTGAGGTGGTTTGAGTATGATTTGTGCTGCCTGGACATTTGTGGCATAGTTTTAACTTGTGGCATAGTTTTAACATCATTATTTGCTTGTTATGGGTCAACAGCTGCCTTAGACAATCAGCAGAGACTTATCTAGAGGGAGCATGAGAAACACGAATCCTCAATCTCCTGTTCATGGCGCACATCCTCCCCAGCCTTTAACAGAGACCATTTCATGCTTGACAGCTGCGCAAAATTGCGCAACAGGGCTGACAACGGCTGTGAATGCATTTTGTGCATGCTTCTGCGCCCACACGCCTTCAGGGCGAGAAATGGGGACCAGTGAACAGGACAATATCACTTCAGTTTTCACCAGAGAAGAATAAACCATTTACAGATAATGGGACAAAGTATTCCCTGGGGAATGTGAACCATCAAGACTGTTGTGAGCAGGAATGAGGAGGTCCAGCAGATGCTGCTATTTTGGTGAATAACAAGCCTGTGAAAATTAGATTTGTTGGGAGCTGCTGCAGCTGAGAGACACCAGTCAGTGTACAGATATCTCCCTGAGAGAGGGACAGAGAGACACCAGTCAGTGTACAGATATCTCCCTGAGAGAGGGACTGAGAGACACCAGTCAGTGTACAGATATCTCCCTGAGAGAGAGGGACTGAGAGACACCAGTCAGTGTACAGATATCTCCCTGAGAGAGAGGGACTGAGAGACACCAGTCAGTGTACAGATATCTCCCTGAGAGAGAGGGACTGAGAGACACCAGTCAGTGTACAGATACCTCCCTGAGAGAGAGGGACTGAGACACACCAGTCAGTGTACAGATATCTCCCTGAGAGAGGGTCTGAGAGACACCAGTCAGTGTACAGATATCTCCCTGAGAGAGAGGGTCTGAGAGACACCAGTCAGGGTACAGATATCTCCCTGAGAGAGAGGGACTGAGAGACACCAGTCAGTGTACAGATATCTCCCTGAGAGAGAGGGACTGAGAGACACTAGTCGGTATACAGATATCTCCCTGAGAGAGAGGGACTGAGAGACACCAATCAGTGTACATTTCCCTGAGAGTCGCTTGTGTACATTTATGAAATACTTTGTTCTACCACAACTGGAAAGCTGTGTACAATTCTGGGCACCACATTTAGGATGGATTTAAAGTCTTTGGAGAGGCCTCAAAAACAATTTGCGAGAATGGTCTGAGGCTTTCAATTTGATGCAGAGATGGGAGAAGCTGGGCCTGTTAGATTTGAACAGTAGAATCTTCATTGGCCCTCGTCCCCCTTGTTTCTTCGTGTATTTATCCATGCCAAGCGTTTAAACTGAGAGTCAACAGAACAAACACTACTTCAGTGTTGAGAGATTGTCACGAGGACACTTGATAGTGGTGTTCAAAATCATAATGGGTTTGGACAGGATCGGGAGAAAGTGTGCCTGCTGGCGGAAGAGTGAAGCACCAAAGGACACCAGTTCAAGGTGAGTGGGAAATGGATGAGGTGTGACAGGAGGGGGTAAGTTTTTCAAGCAGAATGGGTCGGATCAGGAATGCATTGACTGTTTGTGTGGTGGAGGCAGGTTAGATTGTGACTTTCAAACGTGAAATTGTTAATTGAGGGAAAAACATTGACAGGACCACAGGAAATGGGTGGGAGAGCATGGGAAAAGACCTGTTCTACTGCATCTCTCATCACCTCAGAGTGTTTGAAAGCATTTCACACTAAGTAAGTACTTTTGAACAATAATCACCGTTTTCACATGGCATTCAATATCAGCACAGCAAAATCCATCAATGGGAATGTGACACCCAAACTTCTTTTAGGGTTGTTGATTGAGGGACAAATCCTGGATTGGATACTAGAGAAAACACTTCTGCTCTACATTGCTATTGTTGGAGCTTTTACATCCACCCGAGAAACAGGTGGAGCCTTCGATCAATGCCCTATCTGAAAGACACAACTCAGACAAAGGCAGCACTCCCTCAGTACTGACCCTCTGACACTGCAGAACTCCCTCAGTACTGACCCTCTGACAAGGCAGCACTCCCTCAGTATTGACCCTCTAACAGTGCAGCACTCCCTCAGTACTGACCCTCTGACACTGCAGAACTCCCTCAGTACTGACCCTCTGACAGGGCAACACTCCCTCAGTACTGACCCTCTGACAGTGCAGCGCTCCCTCAGTACTGACCCTCTGACAGTGCAGCACTCCCTCAGTACTGACCCTCTGACAGTGCAGCGCTCCCTCAGTACTGACCCTCTGACAGTGCAATACTCCCTCAGTACTGACCCTCTGACAGTGCAGCGCTCCCTCAGTACTGACCCTCTGACAGTGCAGCACTCCCTCAGTACTGACCCTCTGACAGTGCAGCGCTCCCTAAGTACTGACCCTCTGACAGTGCAGCACTCCCTCAGTACTGACCCTCTGACAGTGCAGAACTCCCTCAGTACTGACCCTCTGACAGTGCAGCACTCCCTCAGTACTGACCCTCTGACAGTGCAGCACTCCCTCAGTACTGACCCTCTGACAGTGCAGCGCTCCCTCAGTACTGACCCTCTGACAGTGCAGGAATCACTCTGTGCCGACTCTCCAGAAATGCAGCACTCCCTCAGTGCAAGCCACGGTTTAAATCCGGGGGCTTTTATTGCCAGAGAGTGGAGAGTGGGTTGTGACATTACTGATTGGGTTGTGGGGAGGAGTGGGGTTAGGGAGATGGTGAGGTTTCACTCACCATAGACTGCAAGCTGTATCAAATTACGATCCATCTCATCCCAGATATACCAGACCACCGCACGATAGAGGCCTGAGTCTGAAGGCGCGACGGACAAGATTGTGAGTTCATACAGGGGGTTCAGGTTCATCCGGGTGGCAAACGGAGGTAGGCAAATTCTGGACTTGTTGCCCAGCTTCTCACAGAGGGTGATCGAGGAGTCCGAGTTGGTCTTGCGGTATGCCCACTGGATGATTTCAGGGTGTGCCCGCAGTCTGGGTGGTAGTGTTATTGGCTCCTTAACGGTGGCGTTGATAACCTGAGTTGGGGTCCAGGTGGCCGAAGCCTGGCCTGGAAGAGGGGACAGTGTGAGAGAGAGAGAGAGAGGAAGATGATCAATGGAGGAATGCTCGGTCTCTGGGCCACCCAAACCTTTAGACACTGTCAGTCCCCTCCCCTCGGACTCTTTCCCCCCCTCTCCTCGGACTCTTTTCCCACTCCCCTCCTCGGACTATTCTCTCCCCCCCCTCGGACTCTTCCCCCCCCCCCCACCCCGGACTCTTTTGCCCCCCTCGGACTCTTCCCCCCCCCACCTCCGAACGCTACCGTCCGACCTCACTTCCCCCTCAGACCTCTCATCCCCCTGCCTCCCCAGATACCCTCTCCCCCACAAACTGCTTCTCCTCTGACTAACCCCTCTCCTTCAGGCCACTCCGCTCTGAACCCTCCCCTTACCCTCAAGACCCCTCTCGCCTCGCCTTGGACCCCTCTTGCTGTGCACTCAAACCTCACCCCTTGCCAACTTCTCCCCCTCCCCCCTTCAGACTTTCCCCTCCTCAGATCCTCCCATCTCCCAGAAGACTCTCCCTTCGCCCTGAGACCCCTCCCCTCACATTGCACTGCTGTCCACACAGACTGCTGCTATCCTCCAACTGATCCCCTCCTCCTCACACCCCCCCCTCACACCCCTCCCCCTCGCCTTAGACACCTTCTTTCCCCTCCCTCCACATATACTCTTGCCCCTTCCAACCCCGACTCATCCCCTTCCTCACCGGTTCCCTTCCTCTCGAGCGTCTCCCCTCACCAATGCCTTGTCCCCTTCACACACATTGTCCCTTGACAATCCCTCTCAGATGGCTCCCTCACAAGCCCCACCCACTCTCTCCATCCTCCAGCATCTCCCTTCAAATGACTCCCTTCCCCTCTCAGACCCTCCCCACAGACCCCTCCCAAATCCCCTTTAGCACCTTCCACACTCTCCCGAGCCTTCCCACCGCTCTCATAGAATTTACAGTGCAGAAGGAGGCTATTCAGCCCATCAAGTCTGTACCTGCCTTTGGAGAGATCACCCTACCCGAGCACACACCTTCACCCTATCCCTGTAACCCATAACCCCACCCCAACATTTTTTGGACACTAAAGGCAATTTAGCTTGGCCAATCCACCTAACCTGCATATTCTTTGGACTGTGGGCGGAACCGGAGCACCCGGAGGAAACCCACAGGCACAGGAAGAATGTGCAGACTCCGCACAGTCTTGTCTCATCCCCTCTCAATCCCCGCATCCCTCTGACGAATCTCCTCCCCCTCTCAGATCCCTCCAGTGTACTCCCGCCCCCTCTGAGCCATCCACACAGTCTCCCTCAGACTCCTCCCCCTTTTCTCAAACGTTTCCATCCCCATTTCCCCTCAAAACCTCCAATCTCATTAAAGCCCCTCCTCTCAGACTCCTTCCTCCCAACAGATGCCTTTTCTCTCTGATCCTTCCTCAGCCTATCTCTCTCAGACCTCTGCCCTCCATCACAGAATTCTCCCATTTCTTTACCCTCCAGACCCCTTGCCCACCGCCCCTCTCCTCCCCACTCTACCCTCTCCTATCACTGTCAGGCTCCTCCCCTTCATCAACATTCAGATCCATCCCCTGGAGCCATCCTCGTGCTTCCCTACATCCTGGGGCTCCCCCTCTCCTCAGACCACTCACCTCCCTCAGGAAGCCTGTCCCCTTCTTCTTCAGGCCCACTCTCTTCCCCTCCTCCCTCAGACCCACTTCTGTACCTTCAGTTCCAGATAAACCCTCCTCAAACCCAACTCATTCCCACCGCTTCAAAGCCCAACCTCCCTCAGACACTCACCTCCAGCTCTCTCACAGACTCAAATCACCTATGATGCCTTGCACCATTCCTCCCATCTCCCGACTTCCCTGCCTCCTCCCCTCCTCTCCCTTCAGTCCTCCCTCTTTCCATTCCACGGGTCATCAACCTCAATTTCCCCAAATTGCATTCCTCCCTCAGGACCTCTCCCGCTCAACTCCCCCCCCCCCCACCTTATACCCAACACATTCCCTCCCAGCTCAGACACCCTCTTCCACTCCCCTAACACACACCCTCCTTCCCTCCCCTCAGACTCCTCCTCTGCCCAGACACCTGCCATCCCACTTTCTCCGAGACCCCCTCCCTTCCAACTTCTCCCTGACAACTCCTTTTCTCCCCGCCTCCTTTCCCTTGATAGCACTGCTCCCCAAGATCCCATTCGTCCCCCATAATGCCCTGCCCCTCTCCATGAGACCTCTTCCTTCACCGATATCCTTCTCTCCTCCCATTCCCGCGATCCCTCCCCGAGACCCCTTGTCCCTTGCCCTGAGAGCCCAACCCACTTCCCCTCTGAGACTTCTCCCCGAAGACCCACCCTCCCCTCTGTTGTGATCCCTCCCCTCCACTCCCTGAGAGTCCTTCCCGAGACTTCGCACCCTAGACGAGGCCCCGTGCTCCACCCTTTCAGAGAACCATCCCAAGTCTTCTCCACTCCCTGAGACCCACAATGCTGCCTGAGAATCGTCACCTCCCCTGGTGCTCCCTTGAGAGCCCTCTACCCCTCAGACTGCTCTGCCCTGCGACCCCTTCCCATTGATAGTTTTTTACCCTTCCCCAATGCCTCCCTGCAGGGACTCTAATCCTCGCCTTAAACCTTCGTTCCTGTAGCCAGTCCATCTCCCTCACCAGACCTGTCCAGTCGGGACTCCTCCCTCCCAGAGACTCGTGCACCAGGATCCTCGCCGCCCCTCCTACATTCTGGGACTCTAACCCCCATCCTCCTTGACAGCCCTCCTGCTGAGCCCCTCCCCTCAAAACTCTCCCCTTCCCCAAACATCCTTCCTGAGATCCCAGAAGCCCCATCCCACACTTCGAGCTCATCGCACTCATACCCCTCCCTCCACATTTCCCCCTCCCTCCAAATGACCTCCTCCCTCCACATGTACCTCCTCTCTCCACATCTACCCCCTCCCTCCACATCTACCCCCTCTCTCAACATCTCCCCCCTGCCTCCACATGTATTCCCCCTCCACGTGAACCCCTCCCTCCACATGGTCAACCCCTCCCTCCACATGGTCCTCCCCTCCCTCCACATACCTATTACCCCTCCACATGTACCCCCTCCCTCCACATGTACCCCCTCCACATGTACCCCACTCCCTCCACATGTACCCCCTCCACATGTACCTCCCCTCCACATGTACCCCCCTCCCTCCACATGTACCTAACCCCCTCCCTCCACATGTACCCACCCCCCTCCCTCCACATGAACCCATCCCCCTCCACATGTACCCCCCCTCCACATGTACCTAACCCCCCTCCACATGTACCCATCCCCCTCCACATGTACCTAACCCCCTCCCTCCACATGTACCCACCCCCCTCCACATGTACCCATCCCCCTCCCTCCACATGTGCCCATCCCCCTCCCTCCACATGTACCCATCCCCCTCCCTCCACATGTACCCATCCCCCTCCCTCCACATGTACCCATCCCCCTCCCTCCACATGTACCCATCCTCCCCTCCACATGTACCCATCCCCCTCCCTCCACATGTACCCATCCCCCTCCCTCCACATGTACCCATCCTCCCCTCCACATGTACCCATCCACAGGAGGATCAGGTGAACCAGGACCAGCACCGCCGCCATCCCCCGGTCGCACCGACCGTTCCCATGGCAACCAATAAACGGCCAATCAGCGCCCACCATTATCTCCCCCGCACCACCCCCGTGTCCGTCTCCGTCAATCAGATCGCGCCGATTGCCTCGTGATCACGTGGGCCACTGCCAATCAGAGGGCTTCCGCTGCCTCCCTCACACACCCACGTGGGACTGGACTAATCAAACGGCTGGTCTGGGGGGGCGCGTGACCTCCCGCCGTCTCACCAGCTTGTGGTTACGGTTGGAAGGGCGCCTTCGGAGTGTTGTCAGTAACCGTCAGTAGGAGCGCGAGCGTGGAGGACACGTGACTCCACCCCTACCCCCCCCCCCCCCAAACACCAACAACCCTAACATCTACACCCAACCCTTAACCTGTACACCCTTAACCTTTAACACAACCCTGAACCTCTAAACCATACCCTTAAGCTCTAACATAACCCTTAACATCTACACCTAACCCTTAACCTCTAACACAACCCCTAACCTCTAACCCATACCACTGACACCTAAACCCCACCCTTAACACCTAAACCCCACCCTCAACACCTAACCCCCACCCTTAATACCTAAACCCCACCCTTAACACCTAAACACCACCCTCAACACCTAAACCCCACCCTCAACACCTAACCCCCACCCTTAACACCTAAACCCCACCCTTAACACCTAAACCCCACCCTCAACACCTAAACCCCACCCTTAACACCTAAACTCCACCCTTAACACCTAAACCCCACCCTCAAAACCTAAACCCCACCCTTAACACCTAAACTCCACCCTCAAAACCTAAACCCCACCCTCAACACCTAAACCCCACCCTCAACACCTAAACCCCACCCTCAACATCTACACCCCACCCTCAACACCTAAACCCAACCGTCAACATCTACACCCCACCCTCAACACCTAAACCCCACCCTCAACATCTACACCCCACCCTCAACACCTAAACCCCACCCTCAACACCTAAACCCCACCCTCAACATCTACACCCCACCCTCAACACCTAAACCCCACCCTCAAAACCTAAACCCCACCCTTAACACCTAAACCCCACCCTCAACATCTACACCCCACCCTCAACACCTAAACCCAACCGTCAACATCTACACCCCACCCTCAACACCTAAACCCCACCCTCAACATCTACACCCCACCCTCAACACCTAAACCCCACCCTCAACACCTAAACCCCACCCTCAACATCTACACCCCACCCTCAACATCTACACCCCAGCCTCAACACCTAAACCCCACCCTCAACATCTACACCCCACCCTCAACATCTAAACCCCACCCTTAAAACCTAAACCCCACCCTCAACACCTAAACCCCACCCTCAACATCTCAACCCCACCCTCAACATCTCAACCCCACCCTCAACATCTCAGCCACACTCCTGATATCTAAACCCCACCCTTAACACCTAAACCCCATCTTTAATACATAAACCCCACCCTTAACATCTAAACCCCATCTTTAATACATAAACCCCACCCTTAACATCTAAACCCCATCTTTAATACATAAACCCCACCCTTAACCTCAAAACCCCACCCTCAACATGGAAACCCCACCCTTAATACTTAAACCTTTAACTCCAACAACGATCGTAACCCCCAACCTAAATCTGTCAACCTAACCCTAACCCCCAACCCAATAACCAAGCTGTCACCTCCAACCCAAACCTTCTTGCGCCGTCATCCCAGCCCTTAACCCAACCCTGAAATCTCAACCCAAAACCTAAACCCTTAACTCCAACAGCAACTGTAACACCCAACCCAAACCCCTGAAACCCAACTCAAACCTCTCAATCCAACCCAACCCCTTAATCCCAACTCAAACCTCCCAACCCAACACCCAACCCAACCCCTTAAACCCAACTCAAACCTCCCAACCCAACCCAACCGCTTAAACCCAACTCAAACCTCCCAACCCAACATCCAACCCAACCCCTTAATCCCAACTCAAACCTCCCATCCCAACATCCAACCCAACCCCTTAATCCCAACTCAAACCTCTCAATCCAACCCAACCCAACCGCTTAAACCCAACTCAAACCTCCCAACCCAACATCCAACCCAACCGCTTAAACCCAACTCAAACCTCCCAACCCAACATCCAAACCAACCCCTTAAACCCAACTCAAACCTCCCAACCCAACATTCAACCCAACCGCTTAATCCCAACTCAAACCTCCCAACCCAACATCCAACCCAACCCCTGAAACCCAACTCAAACCTCCCAATCCAACCGAACCGCTTAAACCCAACTCAAACCTCCCAACCCAACATCCAACCCAACCCCTTAATCCCAACTCAAACCTCCCATCCCAACATCCAACCCAACCCCTTAATCCCAACTCAAACCTCTCAATCCAACCCAACCCAACCGCTTAAACCCAACTCAAACCTCCCAACCCAACATCCAACCCAACCGCTTAAACCCAACTCAAACCTCCCAACCCAACATCCAAACCAACCCCTTAAACCCAACTCAAACCTCCCAACCCAACATTCAACCCAACCGCTTAATCCCAACTCAAACCTCCCAACCCAACATCCAACCCAACCCCTGAAACCCAACTCAAACCTCCCAATCCAACCGAACCGCTTAAACCCAACTCAAACCTCCCAACCCAACATCCAACCCAACCCCTTAATCCCAACTCAAACCTCCCATCCCAACATCCAACCCAACCCCTTAATCCCAACTCAAACCTCTCAATCCAACCCAACCCAACCGCTTAAACCCAACTCAAACCTCCCAACCCAACATCCAACCCAACCGCTTAAACCCAACTCAAACCTCCCAACCCAACATCCAAACCAACCCCTTAAACCCAACTCAAACCTCCCAACCCAACATTCAACCCAACCGCTTAATCCCAACTCAAACCTCCCAACCCAACATCCAACCCAACCCCTGAAACCCAACTCAAACCTCCCAATCCAACCGAACCGCTTAAACCCAACTCAAACCTCCCAACCCAACATCCAACCCAACCCCTTAAACCCAACTCAAACCTCCCAACCCAACATCCAACCCAACCGCTTAAACCCAACTCAAACCTCCCAACCCAACATCCAACCCAACCGCTTAAACCCAAATCAAACCTCCCAACCCAACATCCAACCCAACCGCTTAATCCCAACTCAAACCTCCCAACCCAACATCCAACCCAACCGCTTAAACCCAACTCAAACCTCCCAACCCAACATCCAACCCAACCCCTTAAACCCAACTCAAACCTCCCAACCCAACATCCAACCCAACCCCTTAATCCCAACTCAAACCTCCCAACCCAACATCCAACCCAACCCCTTAACCTGAACACCAACAACCTGTCAATACCAACAACACCCCTAAACAATATGAGAAAGGGCCTGTTCCAAGTGCACCATCACCCGCACAAGAGCAGTGGGAAAGACCTCATCCTGAGTGAGACACAGTCTGAGTGAGAGTATTTGGGAATTTGGTGCAAAGTGGGAATTCGGTGCAGAGGGGAAAGAAATGCTCCTTTGCTTTTTGCTTTATAACTTTTCACCCTTCAGCAATCGGGCTTGCCTTACTGGAGCAATAATAGAGTATTTGGTCAGTATTTCAGCTGCTGTGAGGCACGGGAACCCTGTCAGCCCTGAAGTCACAACAAACCGGTAAGTTGATTGGCCAGTTTTGAATCCCCGATAAGGGGAACGGATAGACAATTGTCGAAATTAAAGAACAAGGTTCATTTCAATACGATTACAATACTCCTCCACTCCCCTAAGGGTCTGACCGACAGCTAGGCCGGGGTTTTATACAGCTGGGCCTCTCCTTGTAAAACGGAAACACTGCCCCGTGAAAGGGGATGCCCTGCCTGCCTTGAAGAGGAAGTTCATATTCCAGGGAGGTTCTGGAAAATTGTATGGTCCTAATCCCGGGACCTCCATTTGGTTTATAACACTCCTCCCCCCCCCCCCCCCCCCAAAGTCTGGAGCAGCATCCATATCGACCGCTTTGCCTGTGGGCTGCCTTCAGGCGTATTTCAGACTGGAGAGTGGCGTTTATGTGACGAGTGTCTGGCCGGTGACGGAAACGCTGACATGGCCACGAGAGCCGGCACGGACACCTCCGGAGGTGGCAGAATATCCATCGCGGTTTCCAAGTCGGAGCTCGGCGGCTCTTCATCTGGCATCTCGGTGTCCTCAAATATTACCGCTGAATCCTCGACAACCAGCGAAGCCGGGTGCGTTGCCGCTAACGGGTGGCCGGGGCAGCGGTGAAGACGGCAGAGCCGGGATCTCTGAATCAACGGCCGGTACAGCAGGAGTATCCAGCACGTGGCTTCAGAGATGGTCCACCGTGGTGATTAAACCCGCGGTCTGTGCCCTCTATGCTAACCTCCTGCGTCTCTGTAGCGTAGGTCTTTAGATCCTGCGGTACAGCCCTGTGCTGAGCCCAAAATTGCATCACGTGGTAGACATGGGATGGCTGAGGGTCAGTCTGGGTCCACCCATGGATGTGGGAAGCCACGAATGGAAGTGAGTCCATAAAATGGAGAGTGACAATGACTTCTCCGGCCACCTCTGGTGTAGGTGGCCTGGTCAGCAGGGGCAGAACACTGAACGCGTTGTGTGGAGAATCTTGGTCCCGGAGTGGTGTTCCAACACTTAGTCGTATGCTGGAAGCAGCAATGCAGATCGCTGGATGCGGGCGGAAGCAATGGGGGGGGGAGGAAATCGCTAGATCTTCCTTGAGCCCAAGGTGGGGCTTACAGTCCGTGAGAATGGTAAAACTATGCCTGTAGATATATTGATGGAATTTCTTGACCCAGAATAGGACAGCCAAACCTCCTTCTCGATCTGGGCATATCGCTTCTCTGCATCGGCTAATGTTCTTGAGGCAAAGATGGGACGTTCAGATCCATCGTCCATTACATGGACCAGCACGGCCCTGAAACCATACGGAGAAGCATTGCAGGTCAACAGGATTGGCCTGAATGGGTCGAAGCGAGTTAGCAATCTTGATGAGGATAGTTGTTGTTTATCCTCGACGAAAGACGCTTGCTGCTCTCGGCCCCACTCCCAGTGTTGCCCCTTCAGCAGACGGTGGAGGGGGGCTAAAGTGGTGGCCAGGTTTGGCAGCAACTTACTCTAGTGGTTTACCAATCCCAGGAATGAACGGAGTTCCTTCAGGTCACCTGGTACAGAAGCCTGCCGAAATGCTTGTACCTTCTCTTCCATCGGGTGCAAGCCATGACCAAGGTATGTTATTTCGCCGACATTGAATACACATTTCACCCGCCAGAGGCGGATGCCGGCATCCTCAAAACGGCCCAGCAACTCGGCCAGGCTTTGTAGGTGCTCCTGGTCGGACGTGCCCACCAGAACATTGTCGAGATAGACCGCCATGCAGGGTAGGCCTCACAGGTAGGCCACAAGGGGAAGGAGACACTCAGTGTAGCCTGTAGGCCCTCAAACAGTAGCTACACTATAGGACGGAGAATACATTAGGAGATAATGAGGCCATGTAAAAAAGGCAGTAGTTTAATCATGGATGACTTTAATCTTCATGTAAATTGTGAAAATCAAATTCGTAGTGGTAGCCATGAGGAAGAATTCATGGCATGTGTTTTGGGACAGTTTCCTCGAACAATGTGCGTGGATCCAACCAGTGATCAGGCTATTTTGGATGTTAATGTTTAATGAGCACAGTAAGAAGTTTTACAACACCAGGTTAAAGTCCAACAGGTTTGTTTCAAACACGAGCTTTCGGAGCACTGCTCCTTCCTCAGGTGAATGAAGAGGTATGTTCCAGAAACATATATCTAGACAAATTCAAAGATGCCAGACAATGCTTTGAATGTGAGCATTTGCAGGTAATTAAGTCTTTACAGATCCAGAGATAGGGGTAACCCCAGGTTAAAGAGGTGTGAATTGTCTCAAGCCAGGACAGTTGGTAGGATTTTGCAAGCCCAGGCCAGATGGTGGGGGGTGAATGTAATGTGACAATTGGCAGAGGATTGGACCACTGCCAATGTCATGTCCTGATTCAAAAAGGGAGGGAGACAGAAATAGGTGACTATAGCCCAACTTAACACCTCTCATTGGGAAAATTTTAGAGTCCACATCACATTTAATAATATATAAAAATATATGTTTAAAGGGTGGTGGTGGTGTAGTGATATTACCTCTAACCAGTAATCCAGAGACCCAGGGTAATGCTCTGGGAACCTGTGTTCAAATTGCACCACAGCATAAGAAAAATCTGGAATTAATTTGGCGATAACGCTGCAAATGTAGCGGCAATTAGGTCTGGGTAATAAATAATCCCCATCCCTGACAGTAATCCTAATTCTTGACAATAATCCATGACCCTGACCATAACCCCAAAACCCCGATGGTAATCCTGAAAAGCCTGGCTGTAATTTCAAACTCTGACTCTGGGCCCGAAACCCAAACACTTGACACCAAACACTCACCACAAAATCTGAGCATAAATCCTGACCCCCCAAACCCTAATCACAAATGGTGATTCAAGTGCATGATCCATCTCGGTCTCCTCCAGGGATCCCCAGCATCGCAGATGTCAGTCTTCAGCCAATTCGATTCACTCCATGGGATGTCAAGAAATGGCTGGAGGCACTGGATACTGCCAAGACGAAGGGCCCTGGCAATACCCCGGCAATAGCACTGAAGACTTGTGCTCCAGAACCTGCAGCACCCCAAGCCAAGTTGTTCCAGTACAGTTACAATACTGGTATCTACTTGGCAAAGTGGAAAATTGCCCAGGTACGTCCTGCGCACAAATAGCAGGACAAATCCAACCCAGCCAATTACCGTCCTATCAGTCTGCTCTCAATCATCATCAACAGCGCTATCAAGCTGCACTTACTTTGCAATAATCTGCTCAAAGACTCTCAGTTTGCGATCGCCAGGATCACTCAGCCCCTCACCTCATTACAGTCTTGGTTCAAACATGGACAAAATAGCTGAACTTCAGAGGTGACGTGAAAGTAACTGCCCTCGACATCAAGGCAACATTTGATCGAGAATGTCATCAAGGAGCCCTAGTGTCACGACACCTTGGGCTAGTGCATGGTCAATTCCATCCCCATTTGACCTGGAGTCCCAATACCAATGAATTAACCAATAGTTCTTTGAAATTAATCTGAGGTCTTTGACCCTTTGCTACCCAATAATTACAGTCACCAGGTTTGTAAATGTAAACACAATTACTGTTTATTTGTAGCAAGCACTAGAATGAAATATACAGCAAATACGACTGGTTAACTAGTATCTAATTGCCAATCCCCACTTTAACTCACCCCCCCCCCCCAGACACACACACACACACAAGACAGACAATCACAGAGGGGTGGAAAGGGGTAAAAATCGTAAATAAAAGGAAAGAGAGACTTTGTTGCAGACGGTGGCTTTTAGCACACCTTCCTTTACAGAAAACTTACAGGTTAAAGTCTCTGCAGCTTCTAATGGTCTTCTCTGCAGATTCATTCACTCAGGTTCTCTGCAGTTTCAAGAAGACAGTTCTCGCAGCTTTCTTGGAGAGAGATCATAGAGTCCCTACAGTGCAGAAGGAGGCCATTTGGCCCATCTTGTTTACACTGACTCTCCGAAAGAGCGCGCTAGCTTGGCCCATGCCCCAACTTTTTCCCGTAACTTCATCTAACCTTTTGGACACCAAGGAGCAATTTAGCATGGCCAACCTGCACATCTTTAGACGGTGGGAGGAAACCGGAGCACCCGGAGGAAACTCACACAGACACGTGCAAACTCCACACAGTCACCCAAGACCAAATAGCAGGTTGTAGTCTTTGTTTTGCAGCATTTCTCTGAAAGTTTAGAAATACAGCACTCAGAGCAGTCTTTCTGGAAAGAGAGAGTTACTCAGCTCTTGCCTCTGTTCCGCCAGGATAAAAACTGAAATTCCCTGGGACTCTGAACGGTATTCCACTGCGATAGGATCCAATCACCATATGTTACCGGGCACAGTACAGCCTTTTGGGCCAATTCATTGGCCACCAGCCAATCAACCCATCTCTCTCTGTGTTGCCGACACGTCTAGTCTCCTGTTCATACTAACACAGACTAGCAAAGGGATCTTTCCTGTAACTTCTGGATTCTGATGCTTTCTTTAAAGACCCATGTCCATTAATCCTGCTTGACTTAAAGATACATGTCCATTAATCGTCCATGGATCAAAATGGCCATGATTGGTGGATTGGCCATGATAAATTGCCCTTAGAGTCCAAAATTGCCCTTAGTGTTGGGTGGGGTTACTGGGTTATGGGGTTATGGGGCTAGGGTGGAGTTGTTGACCTTGGGTAGGGTGCTCTTTCCAAGAGCCGGTGCAGACTCGATGGGCTGAATGGCCTCCTTCTGCACTGTAAATTCTATGAAAATAATAACAGCAAAATAAATGAAAATGGAAATAGGGGAATAAACTTATTAGCCCAGTTTTCTAGGGCAGCACGGTAGCATAGTGGTTAGCTCAGTTGCTTCACAGCTCTAGGTTCCCAGGTTCGATTCCCGGCTGGGTAACTGTGCGGACTCTGCACGTTCTCCCCGTGTCTGCGTGGGTTTCCACCGGGTGCTCCGGTTTCCTCCCACAGTCCAAAGATGTGCAGGTTAGGTGGACTGGCCATGCTAAATTGCCCTTAGTGTCCAAAACATGTTAAGTGGGGCTTACTGGGAAACAGGGATAGGGTAGATAGGTGGGCTTCAGTAGGGTGCTCTTTGTAAGGGCTGACGCAGACTCGATGGGCCGAATGGCCTCCTTCTGCACTGTAAATTCTGATTCTTACACTAGAAAAACTGAAGTCAATGGAAACTGGGGGAAACTCTCCACTGGTTGGAGTCTTACCTAGCGCAAAGGAAGATGGTTGTGATTGTTGGAGGTCGGTCAGCTCAGTCCTGGAACATCATTGCAGGAGTTCCTCAGGGTAGTATCCTAGGCCCAACCATCTTCAGCTGCTTCATCAATGACCTTCCTTCCGACATAAGGTCAGATGTGGGGATGTTTGCTGATGACTGCACAATGTTCAGCACCATTCGTGACTCCTCAGACACTGAACCAATTAATGTACAAATGCAGTAAGAATGAAAGAATATTCAGGCTTGGACTGACAAGTGGCAAGTAGCATTTGTGCCACAGAAGTGCCATGCAATGACCATCTCCAATAAGAGAGAATCTAATCATCGCTTCAAGATTCAACGGTATTATCATAATTGAATCCCTACTGGCAACATGCTGGGGGGTTCCCATTGATCAGAAACTGACTGGACTAGCCATATAAATACTGTGGGTACGAGAGCAGGTGAGAGGTTAGGAATCCTGCGGCGAGTAACTCACCTCCTGACTCCGTAAAGCCTGTGCGCCATCCACAGATTTTGCATTTGGGATTAAGTACAAGGAATATTTTGTAGAATTATGTACTTAGTTACCTGTTGTATTTACTGCATATAATGTACGGGTAAAATATAATGTTGGATGCAGTACTATGCAGTTTGTATTTTATAGAGGTCAAATAAATTAGCAAAGTCAGGAGTGTAATGGAATACTCTCCACTTGCCTGGATGAGTGCAGTCTCAGCAACATTGAAGAAGCTCAACATCACCCAGGACAAGGCACCCACTTGATTGCTCCTCCTTCCACAAACATTCACTCCCTCTACTGACGCACAGTAGCAGCACAGTAGCATAGTGGTTAGCATAAATGCTTCACAGCTCCAGGGTCCCAGGTTCGATTCCCGGCTGGGTCACTGTCTGTGCGGAGTCTGCACGTCCTCCCCGTGTGTGCATGGGTTTCCTCTGGGTGCTCTGGTTTCTTCCCACAGTCCAAAGATGTGCGGCTTAGGTGGATTGGCCATGCTAAATTGACCGTAGTGTCCTAAAAAGTAAGGTTAAGGGGGGGGGGGGGGGGGGGTTGGGTTACGGGTATAGGGTGGATACGTGGGTTTGAGTAGGGTGATCATGGCTCGGCACAACATTGAGGGCCGAAGGGCCTGTTCTGTGCTGTACTGTTCTATGTTCTATGTGTGTTCCATCTGCAGGATGCACTGCAGGAACTCGCCAAGGCTCCTTGGGCAGCACTTTCTAAGCCCACAACCACTGCCATTTCGAAGGACAAGGGCAGCAGATACATGGGAATCCCAGCACTTGTAGGTTCCCCTCCAAGTCATTCACATTCCTGACTTGGAAAAACATCACCATTCTTTCACTGTCACTGGATCAAAATCCTGGAACTCCCTTCCCTCCCTTACATCACAGTGGATGTACCTACACCACATGGACTGCAGCAGTTCAAGAAGGCAGCTCACTACAACCTTCTCAAGGGCAATTAGGGATGGGCAACAAATGCTGATCTAACCAGTTAAGGCCACATCCCGTAAAAATGAATTAAATAAAAAATCCTGACTCCACAGCCCGAGGCCATTGATTCAGATCCACTCACTGTTACTGAAAAGCTTTGGTCTTGATGTCACCCATCCGGCTCTTCTAACTTTGGTGGCACTTCCTCACATAGTTTCATGTGTTACCATGCACCTCTTTTTTTGCTGCGCTCTTGTCCATAGATTCAACAACACAGAAAAAACTCACTTGTGTTCGGATTATTCTCACCCTCAAAAGAAAATAGGTTAGCGACGGTGAAATGACCAAAAGGTAATCATATTTATTAATGTTTTTACACAAAACGTAAGAATAATCACAATTAATTCACATTACAAATAGCTCAGATCTCACATGGCATTGTACTGGTTATTGTGATGATGTATTGTTACACAAATACAGGAGACTGACACCTTGCAATATATTAGAACATAAGAACTAGGAGCAGGAGTAGGCCATCTGGCCCCTCGAGCCTGCTCCGCCATTCAATTAGATCATGGCTGATCTTTTGTGGACTCAGCTCCACTTTCCGGCCCGAACACCATAACCCTTAATCCCTTTATTCTTCAAAAAACTATCTATCTTTACCTTAAAAACATGTCATGAAGGAGCCTCAACTGCTTCACTGGGCAAGGAATTCCATAGATTCACAACCCTTTGGGTGAAGAAGTTCCTCCTAAACCCAGTCCTAAATCTACTTCCCCTTATTTTGAGGCTATGCCCCCTAGTTCTGCTGTCACCCACCAGTGGAAACAACCTGCCCGCATCTATCCTATCTATTCCCTTCATAATTTTAAATGTTTCTATAAGATCCCCCCTCATCCTTCTAAATTCCAACGAGTACAGTCCCAGTCTACTCAACCTCTCCTCATAATCCAACCCCTTCAGCTCTGGGATTAAGCTAGTGAATCTCCTCTGCACACCCTCCAGCGCCAGTACGTCCTTTCTCAAGTAAGGAGACCAAAACTGAACACAATACTCCAGGTGTGGCCGCACTAACACCTTATACAATTGCAACATAACCTCCCTAGTCTTAAACTCCATCCCTCTAGCAATGAAGGACAAAATTCCATTTGCCTTCTTAATCACCTGTTGCACTTGTAAACCAACCTTCTGTGACTCATGCACTAGCACACCCAAGTCTCTCTGAACAGCGGCATGCTTTAATATTTTATCGTTTAAATAATAATCCCGTTTGCTGTTATTCCTACCAAAATGGATAACCTCACATTTGTCAACATTGTATTCCATCTGCCAGACCCGAGCCCATTCACTTAACCTATCCAAATCCCTCTGCAGACTTCCAGTATCCTCTGCACTTTTCGCTTTACCACTCATCTTAGTGTCATCTGCAAACTTGGACACATTGCCCTTGGTCCCCAACTCCAAATCATCAATGTAAATTGTGAACAATTGTGGGGCCCAACACGGATCCCTGAGGGACACCACTAGCTACTGATTGCCAACCAGAGAAACACCCATTTATCCCAACTGTTTGCTTTCTATTAATTAACCAATCCTCTATCCATGCTACTACTTTACCCTTAATGCCATGGATCTTTATCTTATGCAGCAACCTTTTGTGTGGCACCTTGTCAAAGGCTTTCTGGAAATCCAGATATACCACATCCATCGGCTCCCCGTTATCTACTGCACTGGTAATGTCCTCAAAAATTCCACTAAATTAGTTAGGCACGACCTGCCTTTAACGAACCCATGCTGCGTCTGCCCAATGGGACAATTTCTATCCAGATGCCTCGCAATTTCTTCCTTGATGATAGATTCCAGCATCTTCCCTATTACCGAAGTTAAACTCACTGGCCTATAATTTCCTGCTTTCTGCCTACCTCCTTTTTTAAACAGTGGCGTCACGTTTGCTAATTTCCAATCCACCGGGACCACCCCAGAGTCTAGTGAATTTCGGTAAATTATCACTAGTGCATCTGCAATTTCCCTAGCCATCTCTTTTGGCACTCTGGGATGCATTCCATCAGGGCCAGGAGACTTGTCTACCTTTAGCCTATTCTATGTGTTATGGAGAGATCTCCCATGCCATTACTCCTGGTTATTGTAATGTGAATGAATAAAAGGAACTTTACAGCATGTAATGTATTCTAAGTATTGTTGACAGATTTTCAGTGGCATTGCTCCCGATTGCTGTGATGTTAGCAAGGGAAAGGAGCCTTACAGTGCAATATGTTCTAAGTGTTATTGACGGATAACTCATGGTATTACACCTGGTTAACATGATATTCTGATCTCTACAGCAGCAGGTTGCTCAAGGCACTGGATTGGAGTTAATTTTGGCCTTTAAGGGCAGCACGGTGGCCTAGTGGTTAGCACAGCTGCCTCATGGCGCTGAGGTCCCAGGTTCGATCCCGGCTCTGGGTCACCGTGTGGAGTTTGCACATTCTCCCCGTGTCTGCGTGGGTTTCGCCCTCACAACCCAAAAATGTGCAGAGTAGGTGGATTGGCCACGCTAAATTGCCCCTTAATTGGAAAAAATAATTGGGTAATCTAAATTTCTAAAAAATAAAAAAATAAAACATTTTGGCCTTTAAAAATACAGATCAGAATCGCACAATTTAACAAAATGTCACATAAAATTTCTTGTATTGCTTGATACATAAATATTAATTTTGCTTTCTTCGAGAATTGTCCTCATCGTTTAAATAATGGATGGTGATATATCTGCAAATGAATCCCATTTGTTAGTTTTACACAAAATCACGTATCAGCAGTAATGAATTCACGTTAAAAATAAAAGCACTCCATGCAGTTCTAGGATTCTCACTCCCTGGAAATGAGGAGTGATCCTCAATCTTGATCATTAATGAAAAGTAGTTGAGATTTTCTTTGTAATACTGATTGACCCCATGTTAAACATAAATAAGTGGGCAGCCCGGTAGCACAGTGGATAGCACTGTGGCTTCACAGCGCCAGGGTCCCAGGTTCGATTCCCCACTGGGTCACTGTCTGTGCGGAGTCTGCACGTTCTCCCCGTGTTTGCGTGGGTTTCCTCCGGGTGCTCCGGTTTCCTCCCACAGTCTAAAGATGTGCAGGTTAGGTGGATTGGCCATGCTAAATTGCCCTTCGTGACCAAAAAGGTTAGGAGGGGTTATTGGGTTACGGGGATAGGGTGGAAGTGAGGGCTTAAGTGGGCCGGTGCAGACCCGATGGGCCGAATGGCCTCCTTCTGCACTGTATGTTCTAAGTGTTTAGGCATAGGTAATTGAAGTTGGCAGGACAGGTGGAGAGACAGTTAATAAAGCACATAGTGTTCTGGACTTTATTAACTGAGGCATTGAGTACAAGAGCAAGGAGGTTACGCTTAACTTACACATAATAATAATAATCGCTTATTGTCACGAGTAGGCTTCAGTGAAGTTACTGTGAAAAGCCCCGAGTCGTCACATTCCAATGCCTGTTCGGGGAGGCTGGTACGGGAATTGAACCCGCGCTGCCGGTCTTGTTCTGCATTACAAGCCAGCTGTTTAGCCCACTGTGCTAAACAAGCCCCTCTAGTTAGTCAAGACACTAGTTAGACCTCAGCTGGAATATTGTGGACAGTTCTGGGTGCAGCACCAGAGGGAAGAGGTGAATGCATTGGAGAGAGTGCAGAAGAGGTTGACAAGAATGGTTCCAGGGATGAGGAACTTGAGTTATGAGGATAGATTGGTGAGGTTGGGACTGTTCTCCTTGGAGAGAAGAAGGCCAAGAGGAGATTTTATAGAAATGTTCAAAATGGTGAGTGGGCTGGACAGAGTAGAGAGGGAGAAACTGCTCCCGCTCGAAATATGATCACGAACAAGAGGTCAAAGATTTGAAATGATTTGCAGAAGAAGCAAACGTGATGTGAGAATTTATTTTCACACAATGAATGATTCTGGTCTGGAATGCACTGCCTGAAAGTGTGGTGGAAGCAGGTCCAATCAAGGCATTCAAGATGATTACTTAAATATTCAGGGGTCTGGAGAAAAAGCAGGAGAATGGCATTACGACCCTCTCGGAGACCACGGACTATGTTCCATCCGGTTCTCTTTAATTACCTCTGAATATGAACTCCCCCAGTAATTCGGGGCAGGGTTCTCCATTAACAAGGGGGAACCTCACTGTATAAAAACCCTGGTGCAGGTCAAGCAGGGTGGCTCTTCAGCTAGAGGAGTTGTTAGTAGTTGATAGAAATCTACTTTACAAAGTACAGATCCATCAGTAGTGTACTTTGCGTAAACCTAATTAAATCAGTAGTTCATTTTATCCCACCAAACGTTCCTACATCGCTTTGGTTGGATTCCGCAGTCATGATGCTCGTTTTGGAGAGCTGATCATTTTGGAGAGCTGGTGTAGACATGATGGGCTGAATGGCCTCCTGCACCATAACAGTGCTGTGATTCTGTGGGTAATAAGCTCCGGCTAAGAGAATCATTTATTTCCAGTGATGTGGTGACCTTGGCGACCTACTGTTCCCCGGACTTGGAATACCTGACCGTGAAGTAGCGCCCATACTATCTTCCACATGAGTTTACTTCAGCCATTATCACAGCGGTCTACATCCCACCCCAAGCCAAAGTGAGGAAGGTGCTGGACTAACTGTACACAGTTATAAACAACTACGAAACAGAACACCCGGAGGCCTTGTTCATCGTGGCTGGGGACTTCAACAAGGACAACCTCAAGAGTGTACTGCCAAAATTCCACCAGCACATCTCCTGTCCCACCAGGGGCGACAACACTCTTGACCACTGCTACTCAAAAGTCAAGGGCGCCTACCGTTCCATCCCCCGACCGCACTTTGGGAAATCAGACCATAAGACTGTGCTCCTTCTCCCAGCATACAAGCAGAAACCCAAGCGGGAGAATCCAGCTAAGAAGGTTGTGCAGTGCTGGTCCGAGGAGACAGAAGAGCTCCTACGTGACTGCTTAGAGACAGTGGACTGGTCCATATTTAAGAACTCGGCGGCCAGTTTAAACGAGTATGTCACCACCGTCACAGATTTAATCAGCAAATGTGTGGAAACTGCGTGCCAAAGAAAGCAGTACGTACGTTTCCCAACCGGAAACCATGGCTCAGCCGCGAGATTGACTCCCTACTGAAGGACAGGTCTGAGGCGTTCAAGTAAGACGACCCTGACCTATACAAGAAATCCAGGTACGACCTCCGCAAAGCCATCCGAGATTCCAAGAGAGAATATCAAACCAAGACAGACTCTCGGTGGTTGTGGCAAGGCCTAAACAACATAACGGGCTACAAAGCGAAGCTGAGCAGTATCATAGAAAGCATCCTATTGGGCTGCATCACAGCCTGGTATGGCAACTGCTCGGCCCAGGACCTTAAGAAACTTCAGAGAGTCGTGAACACAGCCCAGCCCATCACACAAACCTGCCTCCCATCCATTGACCCCATCTACGCGTCCCGCTGCCTGGGGAAAGCGGGCAGCATAATCAAACACCCCTCCCACCCGGCTTACTCACTCTTTCAACTTCTCCCATCGAGCAGGAGATACAAAAGTCTGAGAACACGCACGAACAGACTCAAAAACAGCTTCTTCCCCGCTGTTACCAGACTCCTAAACGACTCTTATGGTCTGACTGGGGATAGGGTGGAGCTGTGGACCTTGGGTAGGGTGCTCTTTCCAAGAGCTGGTGCAGACTCGATGGGCCGAATGGCCTCCTTCTGCACTGTAAATTCTATGAAACACTGCACCCCTGTATGCTTCACCTGATTCCAGTGTTTATGTAGTTACATTGTGTACCTTGTGTTGCCCTATTCTGTATTTTCTTTTATTTCCTTTTCTTTTGATTACTGAATGGTCTGTTTGAGCTGCTCGCAGAAAAATGCTTTTCACTGTACCTTGGTACACGTGACAGTAACAAATCCAATCCAATCCAATCCAACTGTGTGGCAGAGAAATGTCTAAAGCAGACACATGCAATAATCTCATTCACTGTGCACAATCAGTGAAAATTCAGCTGAAGATTCCACTCCCAACAACTCTCCAAAAATCACCACAGAATCTTCCGAGTCATTGACATGTAACCCAGGGATAAGCAGAGTGATGTTCTCCTGAAAAAGATGTATCCGTTTCTTATAATATGCAGGGCCGAGACTTCCGGTTGCGGCTATGCGGAGCTGAGTCACACGTTCGGCAGATCCCGCCAGGAACGGACTTTTGGGCTCTTTTTAGGGCCCCCAGCGGTACTTTTCCGACATTTCCCGACGTGGGAAGGAGTCAGCAACATTTCCCCGGCAGTATATGGCCTGGACCAGGAGTGGGGCGAGAAAGAAAGTGGTTGCAGCGCCAAAGCAGAAGCGAGGGAAGAAGCACAAGATGGCGGCGGGCGGAGACCAGGAGGCATGGAGGCAGTGCGCGCAGGAGCAGCAGGAGACTCTCCAGCGCTGCTTCAGGGAGCTTAAAGCGGAGCTGCTGGAGCCGTTGAAGGCTTCAATTGACAAGCTGCTGGAGACCCAGACGGCCCAGGGGGTGGCGATCCGAGAGATCCGACAAAAGGCCTCCGAAAGAGAAGACGAGACCTTAGGCCTCGCGGTGAAGGTGGAGATGCACGAGGCGCTCCATAAAAAATAGCAGGAGAGGTTCGAGGAGATGGAGAACCGGTCGAGGCTGAAAAATCTGCGGATCCTGAGCCTTCTGGAAGGGCTGGAGGGGTCAGATATGGGGGCCTGTGTAGCCATCATGTTAAAGGGAGGTTATGCTGGAACTGTATAAAATGTTGGTTAGGCCACAGCTAGAGTACTGTGTGCAGTTCAGGAATCTACATTATGGGAGGGATGTGATCGCCCTGGAAAGGGAGCAGAGGAGGTTTACCAGCATGTTGCCTGGGCCGGAGAGTGTTCGTTATGAAGAGAGATTGGATCGACTTGGATTGTTTTCCTTAGAGCAGAGGAGACTGAGAGGGGGGACATGATTGAGATGAATAAAATTATGAGGGGCATAGATAGAGTAGACAGGAAGAAACATTTACCCTTGCTGAAGGGATCAATGACCAGGGGGCATAGATTTAAGCTGAGGGGGAGGTTTAGAGGGGATGTGAGGGAAAGCCTTTCTACCCAGAGGGTGGTGGGAGTTTGGAACTCGC
Source organism: Scyliorhinus canicula (assembly GCF_902713615.1). Lineage (NCBI taxonomy): Eukaryota > Metazoa > Chordata > Chondrichthyes > Carcharhiniformes > Scyliorhinidae > Scyliorhinus > Scyliorhinus canicula. The sequence goes on from NC_052151.1 coordinate 201,809,323, forward strand.
TGCCTTAAAGGGTGGTGGAGGCAGAGACCCTCATACCATTGAAGAAGTATTGAGATGTGCACTTACTATCCCTGGGCATACAGGCTATGGGCCAAGTGCTGGAAAATGGGACTAATATAGTTTGGTGGTTGTTTATGACCGGCGCAGACGCAATGGGCTGAAGGGCCATTTCTGTGCTGTATGATTCTGTGACTGGGTATTCCAGGTGTGAATGCTAGTGTTGTGATGCTCTGTGCGGGGCTCTGTTTTATTTACGTTGTGCTTAAACTACATTAATATGATGCAAAATTTTGGGGTGACAGTTTCCTGAGTGTATTCCGAAGGCGCGTAAACCCCTCCCCTTTTTGAAAGCTAATACTGTGGCAGGCATTGGGGGTGTGTGGAGTGCGGAGCTGGACGTTGTCTGTCGGCCAACCCTGTCCCTCTGTGGCTGAAAGTTACATTGTGCCGGTGAGACCTTGGGTAGATGGATCAGATGTCAAGATCTGCACCGTCCCCAGGCTCAACCGTGAGCGACTTTGCCCTTTATGTGTGCCCAGTGTAGCATCTGTATAATAGGTCGGCCTCTGGAGTAGCTGACAGAAAGGAGGAAGGACCCGGTAATGTGTAACCGGGCCCTATGTATGGGCCACTATAAAGCTGAATAAATGTCTAACTTGTGATCTCGCCGGCCTCCCCTTGTCATTATTGTGGTGCTGTTCCTAAAACTTATGTGAGCTTTTCCAGGACAACAGAGTAATGTGAGGACAGAAATGGAACAGGAGGATTAGATACAGAATAAAGCTTCCCTTGCGCAGTCCCCATCAAACACTTCCAGGACAGGTACAGCATGGGGTTAGATACAGGGTAAAGCTCCCTCTACACTGTCCCCATCAAACACTCCCAGGACAGGTACAGCACGGGGTTAGATACAGAGTAAAGCTCCCTCTACACTGTCCCCATCCAAAACACCCAAACAGGTACAGCATAGCCAGGAATACAGGGAGAGACTGAGGAGGAGACAAAGAGGTATTGGAGAGATTGGGGGTAATAGTGAGTTACAGGAGAGACTGAGAGGGTCACTCAGAGTTACAGGAGAGACTGAGAGGATCACTCAGAGTTACAGGAGAGACTGAGAGGATCACTCAGAGTTACAGGAGAGACTGAGAGGGTCACTCAGAGTTACAGGAGAGACTGAGAGGGTCACTCAGAGTTACAGGAGAGACTGAGAGGGTCACTCAGAGTTACAGGAGAGACTGAGAGGATCACTCAGAGTTACAGGAGAGACTGAGAGGGTCACTCAGAGTTACAGGAGAGACTGAGAGGATCACTCAAAGTTACAGGAGAGACTGAGAGGGTCACTCAGAGTTACAGGAGAGACTGAGAGGGTCACTCAGAGTTACAGGAGAGACTGAGAGGGTCACTCAGAGTTACAGGAGAGACTGAGAGGGTCACTCAGAGTTACAGGAGAGACTGAGAGGATCACTCAGAGTTACAGGAGAGACTGAGGGTGTGATAAAACACTGTTATACCTGTAGTAGGTGATGTAAGGTCGGACCTGTACTACACATTCGCCATTAGTCCCTGCCTGCTGGCTCCGCCCAGTAGCGTGTCCTCTATTCAGCAGCCATTTCGCCAGCTGCTGTGGGAGGCCACACATCTTACTGCAATAAAGCCACTGTTGTATCCAACCTTAGTGTTTGTACAATTGATCGTGCATCAATTTATTGCTCTATGATTTTCCAAAAGATGGACCTCCGAATCAAACTAGATCGCCTGCAGCTGGATCCGCACTCAAGCGACGCCAAAAAGGACTTTAATCACTGGCTAGCTTGCTTCGAGGCCTCTATCAACTCAGCAACCACCCCTCCGACGGAGGCTCAGAAGATACAGATCCTATACTCAAGGTTGAGCTCCAACGTGTTTCCGCTGATCCAGGATGCCCCAACCTACGCCGAAGCCATGGCACTCCTCAAAGAAAACTATGCACAGAAAACGAACACACTCGCCACTCGCTCTCAACTCCCTGGTGAGTCCATAGAAGACTTCTGGCGGGACCTAATCCCACTCGTCCGGGACTGTGACTGCCAGGCCATTTCAGCCACCGAACATACCAACCTTCTTATGCGCGATGCATTTGTAACGGGGATTGTGTCGGACCTCGTACACTAGACTGCTAGAACCTAGCTCGACCTAGCTGAGACTAAAAAGCTAGCACTCTCCATGACGGTCGCCTCACGTTATGCTCAGGCCTACCCCTCCCGCCGCGCGGCCCACCCCTCCTATCCCTCGTGGACCCCACAGACGGCCGCCCCAGCCGGGGCTTTACCCAGCCAGTATGCCTGCACCACACGCCAACCCGCGCACCCCGGTGGTCCCCAATGTTACTTCTGCAGCCAGCAGAAGCACCCCCGCCAACACTGCCCGGCCCGCATTGCCATTTTCAAGGCTTGCGGCAAAAAGGGGCACTTCGCCACGGTGTGCCAGGCCCGCGCAGTCGCCGCTATCGCCCCCTGACCTACACACAATGGGCGCCGCCATCTTCGTCCCGGACCAGGCGCGGCCTGTGGGCGCTGCCATCTTCACCTTCCGGGGCCGCGAGCGGCCAGAGGGCGCCGCCATCTTCCCCCCCTCAGTCCACGTGTGGCCCATGGGCACCACCACCTTGTCCAGCCCCCGCAACGTGCGGCCCATGGGCGCCACCATTTTGTCCCCCGCAGGATTTTCAGGCGCCGCCATCTTGTCTTCCCCACTGGGCATGGCACCGTCGGCATTCCCTGAACTAGGTCCCCCCCCCCCCCCCCACTTTCCATCTTCTGACGCCAGCGACGACCGACCACAGCTCACCTCAGTGACGATCGACCAGTCACGTCAGCATAACCTGGCCACCGCTTTGAACAGTCTGAGAATCAATGCCCATGTGACCTCTTGCCTGCTGGACTCCGGGAGCACCAAAAGCTTCATCCACCTGGATACGACAAGGCGCTGCTCCCTCGCGGTCCACCCCGCCAATCAAAGAATCTCCCTGGCCTCCGGATCCCATTCCATCGCGATCCGGGGGTTCTGCACGGTCACTCTCATGGTCTAGGGCATAGAATTCAGCGGCTTCCGCCTCTACGTCATTCCTAATCTCTGCGTTGAACTACGACTAGACCTGGACTTCCAGTGCAATCTCCAGAGCCTTACCCTCAAATTTGGCGGGCCCCTACCACCCCTCACTGTGTGCTGCCTCGCAACCCTAAAGTTCGACCCACCCTTCCTTTTTGTCAATCTAACTCCGGATTGCAAACCCGTCGCCACCAGGAGCAGACGGTACAGCACCCAGGACAAGACCTTCATCAGGTCCGAGGTCCAGCGGCTGCTACGGGGAGGCATCATCGAGGCCAGCAACAGCCCTTGGAGAGCCCAAGTGGTAGTGGTTAAAACTGGGGAGAAACACAGAATGGTCGTGGACTATCAGTACATTCAGCTTGATGCGTACCCCCTCCCATGCATATCTGATATGGTCAATCAGATCGCGCAGTACCAGGTCTTCTCAACGATAGACCTCAAATCCACCTACCACCAGCTCCCCATTCGTAAATCGGACCGTCCATACACTGCCTTCGAGGCGGACGGTTGTCTCTATCACTTCCTCAGGGTTCCCTTCGGCGTCACTAACAGGGTCTCGGTCTTCCAAAGGGAGATGGACCGAATGGTCGACCGGTATGCAGGCCACCTTCCCGTACCTAGATAACATCACCATCTGCGGCCACGATCAGCAGGACCATGACGCCAACCTTGACAAATTCCTCCACACCGCCACTCTCCTCAACCTCACCTACAACAAGGAGAAGTGTGTGTTCAGCACAACCCGCTTAGCCATCCTCGGCTACATAGTCCAAAACGGACTACTGGGGCCCGATCCCGACTGCATGCGCCCCCTCATGGAGCTTCCCCTCCCCCACTGCCCCAAGGCCCTAATGCTGCCTGGGGTTCTTCTCCTACTACGCCCAGTGGGTCCCAAACTATGCGGACAAGGCCCGTCCACTCATTTAATCCATCCACTTTCCTCTTAGGGCCGAGGCACAACAGGCCTTCGCCCGTATCAGAGCTGATAAAGCCAAGGCCGGGATGCACGCTGTAGACGAGACACTGCCCTTCAAAGTAGAAAGCGACGCATCAGATGTCACCCTTGCCGCCACCCTCAACCAGGCAGGCAGACCCGTGGCATTCTTTTCCCGCGCCCTTCATGCCTCAGTAATTCGGCACTCATCCGTCGAAAAAGAGGCCCCCGATGCCCTATCCTGAGGTGCATGTGCCAGCGCACAAGTGGACTGACTCCAGGCCCTACACGATGGTCTCTGTCACCCAGGGGTCACCCGGTTCTTTACTTCATAAAGGTCCGCAACCTGCCCTACTCCATTGGGGAGGTCAGGGCTGTCACCAGAGACTGCCAGGTCTGCGCGGAGTGCAAACCGCACTTCTACCAGCCAGACCGAGCGCACCTGGTGAAGGCTTCTCATCCCCTTGAACGCCTCAGCATGGACTTCAAAGGGCCCCTCCCCTTCTCCGACTGAAACACGTACTTCCTGAACGTGGTCGATGAATACTCCAGATTTCCCTTCGCCATCCCATGCCCCGCTATGACGTCTGCCACAGTCATCAAGGCTTACGTCCACAGTGACCAGGGATCCTCCTTTATGAGCGATGAGCTGCGTCAGTTCCTGCTCAGCAAGGGCATTGCCTCGAGCAGGATGACCAGCTACAACCCCCGGGGAAACGGGCAGGTGGAGAGGGATAACGGGACGGTCTGGAAGGCCGTCCTGCTGACCCTACGCTCTAAAACATCTCCCGGTCTCCCGCTGGCAGGAGGTCCTCCCTGACACGCTCCACTCCATCCAATCGCTACTCTGCACTGCGACTAATGAAACCCCCCATAAACGTCTCCTTGCCTTCCCTAGGAAGTCCACCTCCGGGGTTTCGCTCCCAACATGGCTGGCAGCTCCAGGACCCGTTCTCCTCCGCAAAGACGTGCGGCTACACAAGGCGGACCCGTTGGTCAAAAGGGTACAGCTGCTGCATGCGAACCACGTGGCGTACCCCGACGGCCACCAAGTCGTAGTATCCCTCGGGGACCTGGCACCAGCTGGTTCCCCCCCCCCCTCCAATTGCCCCGGTGCCACCCATCCTCCCCCAGCGCACCTCACTACAGCCCCCGCTTCAGAACGATCTGTCCTCCCATTGGTTCCACCAGGGGATGAGGATGAGCACTACAAGCTCCCGGAGTCACAGGCGACCAAGCCGGCGCCTGCATCACCACCGGGACAGCGGCGCTCACAGCGGAGGATCAAGGCACCTGACTGGCTGAATTTGTAATCTTTCACCAGACTGTCAACTTTAAATTCTCACATACCTGTAAATAGTTTTTCCACCATCCCCGCTGGACTCCTTTTTTCACAGGGGGGTGAATGTGGTAGTCACCACTGTTTGTATAATACGTGTATTGGAGGTAATACGGTAAGGCTCCTGTACTACAGGTACAGGGGTAGATCGCTGCCTGCTGGCTCCGCCCAGTAGGCAGAGTATAAATGTGTGTGCTCACCGAGGTGCAGCCATTTCAGCAGCAGCTGCAGGAGGCACCACATCTCTGCTTAATAAAGCCTCGATTATTCTTGACTCTCGTCTCATGATAATTGATAGTGCAAGACTCTTCTGAGTGTCACATCCTGTAAATTATGTTAATTTTCAATGACCATAAGATGACGTTTGTTCCATTATCTGCTTCCTGACTTCAACTAAATCGATTCGTTTCGACCTAAAACGAGTAATTTCTCAATGGCAACGATCTTCAACCTGCTCTGTGTCTCCCTTTCTGCTTTCCGTATTGGTAAGAAATATCATTTATAATCCATTCTGTTTTTGAAAATAGTGATCAGTCTGTAGGCCCGGCAAAGTGTTTCCAGTGTCGAAAGACCATTTAACCCTGCCGTAGCAGAATCTACTCGACCGCACCCTGAAGCAAGTCGCATTCACTCTATTCACCATCTTTCTCTCTCCCTCCCTTGCCGCCCTCGCTGTCTTCCTCTTTCTCTGTCACTGTCTCTCTCTCTCTCTCTTTCCCTCTCGCACTCACTTTATGAGCCTTTACTTCATTTACGAGAAGTGTTCATGTCTCACCACATCCTGCCAATGAGGTTTATTGAAAGAAATGCCACCATTACGGACAAACATTTTTTGTTCCATTTCCACGACTACAAACCGCACCAGAAGTTGTTTCAGATTAATTTGGTGCTTCAAAGTAAAAGTTAACAATACCAACAAAATCAGATTATTCAGGTGGAATAATTATTTGCTGCCAGAAAATATATTTTCTGTGTCTAACCCCGTGCTACATCTGTCCAGGAAATGTTTGATGCGGACAGTGCAGAGGGAGCTTTACTCTGTATCTAACCCCATGCTGTACCTGTCCTGTGAGTGTTTGATGGGGACTGTGTCGAGGGAGCTTTACTCTGTATCTAACCGCATGCTGTACCTGGCCTGGGAGTGTTTGATGGGGACAGTGTAGAGGGAGCTTTACTCTGTATCTAACCCCGTGCTGTACCTGTCCTGGGAGTTTTTGATGGGGAAAGTGTAGAGGGAGCTTTACTCTGTATCTAACCTCATGCTCTACCAGGTCGGGGAGTGTTTGATGGGGAAAGTTAGAGGGAGCTTTACTCTGTATCTAACCCCGTGATATACCTGTCCTGGGAGTGTTTGACGGGGACAGTGTAGAGGGAGCTTTACTCTGTATCTAACCCCGTGCTGTACCTGTCCTGTGAGTGTTTGATGGGGACAGTGTCGAGGGAGCTTTACCCTGTATCTAACCCCATGCTGTACCTGGCCTGGGAGTGTTTGATGGGGACAGTGTAGAGGGAGCTTTACTCTTTATCTAACCCCGTGCTGTACCTGTCCTGGGAGTGTTTGATGGGGACAGTGTAGAGGGAGCTTTACTCTTTATCTAACCCCGTGCTGTACCTGTCCTGGGAGTGTTTGATGGGGACAGTGTAGAGGGAGCTTTACTCTGTATCTAACCTGTCCTGAGAGTGTTTGATGGGGACAGTGTAGAGGGTGCTTTTCTCTGTATCTAACCCCATGTTGTACCTGTCCTGGGAGTGTTTGATGGGGACAATATAGAGGGAGCTTTACTCTGTATCTAACCCCGTGCTGTACCAGTCCTGGGAGTGTTTGATGGGGAATGTTAGAGGGAGCATTACTCTGTATCTAACCCCGTGCTATACCTGTCCTGGGAGTGTTTGATGGGGATAGTGTAGAGGGAGCTTTATCCTGTATCTAACCCCGTGCTGTACCTGTCCTGGGAGTGTTTGATGGGGATAGTGTAGTGGGAGCTTTACTCTGTATCTAACCCCGTGCTGTACCTGTCCTGGGAGTTTTTGATGGGGACAGTGTAGAGGGAGCTTTACTCTGTATCTAAGCCCGTGCTGTTCCTGTCCTGGGAATATTTGATGGGGACAGTGTGGAGGGAGCTTTACTCTGTATCTAACCCCGTGCTGTACCTGTCCTGGGAGTGTTTGATGGGGACAGTGTCGAGGGAGTTTTGCTCTGCATCTAACCCCGTGCTGTACCTGTCCTGGGAGTGATTGATGGGGACAGTGTAGAGGGAGCTTTACTCTGTATCTAGCTCCGTGCTGTATCTGTCCTGGGAGTGTTTGATGGGGGCAGTGTCGAGGGAGCTTTACTCTGTATCTAACCCCATTCTGTACCTGTCCTGGGAGTATTTGATGGGGACAGTGTAGCGGGTGCTTTACTCTGTATCTAACCCCGTGCTGTACCTGTCCATGGAGTGTTTGATGGGGACAGTGCAGAGGGAGCTTTACTCTGTATCTAACCCCGTGCTGTACCTGTCCTGGGAGTGTTTGATGGGGACAGTGTAGAGGGAGCTTTACTCTGTATCTAACCCCGTGTTGTACCTGTCCTGGGAGTGTTTGATGGGGACAGTGTAGAGGGAGCTTTACTCTGTACCTTACCCCGTGCTGTACCTGTCCTAGGAGTGTTTGATGGGGACAGTGTAGCGGGTGCTTTACTCTGTATCTAACCCCGTGCTGTACCTGTCCTGTGAGTGTTTGATGGGGACAGTGTCGAGGGAGCTTTACTCTGTCTCTAACCCCGTGATGTACCTGTCCTGGGAGTGTTTGATGGGTGATGTACCATCAATTGGACGCGAGCCACGATGAAAGTCCAAACTTAGGCTTTAATCAGCTAGATGTTAGCCCGGTGGTCGACTGCAGAGAAAGGCCGACCGCCGGGAAGGGTCTACTTGCCTCTCGACCAATTGGTGAGCAGTCACATGACTAGTCGCAGCCAACCAGACGAGATGCACATGACCAGCCACAGCCAGTGGGAAACCAGTGCTCTGCACCAATGGCAGTGCTCCCATTCATACCACCACAATGGGGACAGTGTCGAGGGAGTTTTACTCTGTACCTAACCCCGTGCTGTTCCTGTCCTGGGAGTGTTTGATGAGGACAGTGTCGAGGGAGTTTTACTCTATATCTAACCCTGTGCTGTACCTGTCCTGGGAGTGTTTGATGGGGACAGTGTAGAGGAAGCTTTACTCTGTATCTAACCCCGTGCTGTACCTGTCCTGGGAGTGTTTGATGGGGACAGTGTAGAGGGAGCTTTACTCTGTATCTAACCCCGTGCTGTTCCTGCCCTGGGAGTGTTTGATGGGGACTGTGTAGAGGGAGCTTTACTCTGTATCTAACCCCGTGCTGTACCTGTCCTGGGAGTGTTTGATGGGGACAGTGTCGAGGGAGCTTTACTCTGTATCTAACCCCATGCTGTACCTGTCCTAGGAGTGATTGATGGGGACAGTGTAGAGGGAGCTTTACTCTGTATCTAACCCCGTGCTGTACCTGTCCTGTGAGTGTTTGATGGGGACAGTGTCGACGCAGCTTTAGTCTGTCTCTAACCCCGTGCTGTACGTGTCCTGGGAGTGTTTGATGGGGACAGTTACGAGGGAGCTTTACTCTTTATCTAACCCTGTGATGTACCTGTCGTGCGAGTGTTTGATGGGGACAGTGTAGCGGGTGCTTTACTCTGTATCTAACCCCGTCCTGTACCTGTCCTGTGAGTGTTTGATGGGGACAGTGTCGAGGGAGCTTTACTCTGTATCTAACCCCGTGATGTACCTGTCCTGGGAGTGTTTGATGGGGACAGTGTCGAGGGAGCTTTACTCTGTCTCTAACCCCGTGATGTACCTGTCCTGGGAGTGTTTGATGGGTGATGTACCATCAATTGGACGCGAGCCACGATGAAAGTCCAAACTTAGGCTTTAATCAGCTAGATGTTAGCCCGGTGGTCGACTGCAGAGAAAGGCCGACCGCCGGGAAGGGTCTACTTGCCTCTCGACCAATTGGTGAGCAGTCACATGACTAGCCGCAGCCAATCAGACGAGATGCACATGACCAGCCAGAGCCAGTGGGAAACCAGTGCTCTGCACCAATGGCAGTGCTCCCATTCATACCACCACAATGGGGACAGTGTCGAGGGAGTTTTACTCTGTACCTAACCCCGTGCTGTTCCTTTCCTGGGAGTGTTTGATGAGGACAGTGTCGAGGGAGCTTTACTCTATATCTAACCCTGTGCTGTACCTGTCCTGGGAGTGTTTGATGGGGACAGTGTAGAGGAAGCTTTACTCTGTATCTAACCCCGTGCTGTACCTGTCCTGGGAGTGTTTGATGGGGACAGTGTAGAGGGAGTTTTACTCTGTATCTAACCCCGTGCTGTTCCTGTCCTGGGAGTGTTTGATGGGGACAGTGTAGAGGGAGCTTTACTCTGTATCTAACCCCGTGCTGTACCTGTCCTGGGAGTGTTTGATGGGGACAGTGTAGAGGGAGGATTACTCTGTATCTAACCCCGTGCTGTTCCTGTCCTGGGAGTGTTTGATGGGGACAGTGCAGAGGGAGCTTTACTCTGTATCTAACCCTGTGCTGTTCCTGTCCATGGAGTGTTTGATTGGGGACAGTGCAGAGGGAGCTTTACTCTGTATCTAACCCCGTGCTGTACCTATCCTGGGAGTGTTTGATGGGGACAGTGTAGAGGGAGCTTTACTCTGTATCTAACCCCGTGCTGTACCTGTCCTGGGAGTGTTTGATGGGGACAGTGTCGAGGGAGCTTTACTCTGTCTCTAACCCCGTGACGTGCCTGTCCTGGGAGTGTTTGATGGGTGATGTACCATTAATTGGACGCGAGGCACGATGAAGGTCCAAACTTAGGCTTTAATCAGCTAGATGTTAGCCCGGTGGTCGACTGCAGAGAAAGGCCGACCGCCGGGAAGGGTCTACTTGCCTCTCGACCAATTGGTGAGCAGTCACATGACTAGTCGCAGCCAATCAGACGATATGCACATGACCAGCCTGAGCCAGTGGGAAACCAGAGCTCTGCACCAATGGCAGTGCTCCCATTCATACCACCACAATGGGGACAGTGTCGATGGAGTTTTACTCTGTATCTAACCCCGTGCTGTACCTGCCCTGGGAATGTTTGATGGGGATAGTGTCGAGGGAGCTTTACTCTGTATCTAACCCCATGCTGTACCTGTCCTGGGAGTGTTTGATGGGGACAGTGTAGAAGATGCTTTACTCTGTGTCTAACCCCGCGCTGTACCTGTCCTGGGAGTGTTAATTGGGAACAGTGTAGAAGGAGCTTTATTCTTTATCTAACCCTGTGCTGTTCCTGTCCATGGAGTGTTTGATGGGGACAGTGCAGAGGGAGCTTTACTCTGTATCTAACCCTGTGCTGTTCCTGTCCTGGGAATGTTTGATGGGGACAGTGCAGAGGGAGCTTTACTCTGTATCTAACCCTGTGCTGTTCCTGTCCATGGAGTGTTTGATGGGGACAGTGCAGAGGGAGCTTTACTCTGTATCTAACCCCGTGCTGTACCTATCCTGGGAGTGTTTGATGGGGACAGTGCAGAGGGAGCTTTACTCTGTATCTAACCCCGTGCTGTACCTGTCCTGGGAGTGTTTGATGGGGACAGTGTCGAGGGAGCTTTACTCTGTCTCTAACGCCGTGACGTACCTGTCCTGGGAGTGTTTGATGGGCGATGTACCATCAATTGGACGCGAGTCACGATGAAGGTCCAAACTTAGGCTTTAGTCAGCTAGATGTTAGCCCGGTGGTCGACTGCAGAGAAAGGCCGACCGCCGGGAAGGGTCTACTTCCCTCTCGACCAATTGGTGAGCAGTCACATGACTAGTCGCAGCCAATCAGAGGAGATGCACATGACCAGCCTGAGCCAGTGGGAAACCAGAGCTCTGCACCAATGGCAGTGCTCCCATTCATACCACCTCAATGGGTCAGTGTCGATGGAGTTTTACTCTGTATCTAACCCCGTGCTGTTCCTGTCCTGGGAGTGTTTGATGGGGACAGTGTAGAGGGAGCTTTACTCTGTATCTAACCCCGTGCTGTACCTGCCCTGGGAATGTTTGATGGGGATAGTGTCGAGGGAGCTTTACTCTGTGTCTAACCCCGTGCTGTACCTGTCCTGGGAGTGTTAATTGGGAACAGTGTAGAAGGAGCTTTATTCTGTATCTAACCCCGTGCTGTACCTGTCCTGGGAGTGTTTGATGGGGACAGTGTAGACGGAGGATTACTCTGTATCTAACCCCGTGCTGTTCCTGTCCTGGGAGTGTTTGATGGGGACAGTGCAGAGGGAGCTTTACTCTGTATCTAACCCTGTGCTGTTCCTGTCCATGGAATGTTTGATGGGGACAGTGCAGAGGGAGCTTTACTCTGTATCTAACCCCGTGCTGTACCTATCCTGGGAGTGTTTGATGGGGACAGTGTAGAGGGAGCTTTACTCTGTATCTAACCCCGTGCTGTTCCTGCCCTGGGAGTGTTTGATGGGGACTGTGTAGAGGGAGCTTTACTCTGTATCTAACCCCGTGCTGTACCTGTCCTGGGAGTGTTTGATGGGGACAGTGTCGAGGGAGCTTTACTCTGTATCTAACCCCATGCTGTACCTGTCCTAGGAGTGATTGATGGGGACAGTGTAGAGGGAGCTTTACTCTGTATCTAACCCCGTGCTGTACCTGTCCTGTGAGTGTTTGATGGGGACAGTGTCGACGCAGCTTTAGTCTGTCTCTAACCCCGTGCTGTACGTGTCCTGGGAGTGTTTGATGGGGACAGTTACGAGGGAGCTTTACTCTTTATCTAACCCTGTGATGTACCTGTCGTGCGAGTGTTTGATGGGGACAGTGTAGCGGGTGCTTTACTCTGTATCTAACCCCGTCCTGTACCTGTCCTGTGAGTGTTTGATGGGGACAGTGTCGAGGGAGCTTTACTCTGTATCTAACCCCGTGATGTACCTGTCCTGGGAGTGTTTGATGGGGACAGTGTCGAGGGAGCTTTACTCTGTCTCTAACCCCGTGATGTACCTGTCCTGGGAGTGTTTGATGGGTGATGTACCATCAATTGGACGCGAGCCACGATGAAAGTCCAAACTTAGGCTTTAATCAGCTAGATGTTAGCCCGGTGGTCGACTGCAGAGAAAGGCCGACCGCCGGGAAGGGTCTACTTGCCTCTCGACCAATTGGTGAGCAGTCACATGACTAGCCGCAGCCAATCAGACGAGATGCACATGACCAGCCAGAGCCAGTGGGAAACCAGTGCTCTGCACCAATGGCAGTGCTCCCATTCATACCACCACAATGGGGACAGTGTCGAGGGAGTTTTACTCTGTACCTAACCCCGTGCTGTTCCTTTCCTGGGAGTGTTTGATGAGGACAGTGTCGAGGGAGCTTTACTCTATATCTAACCCTGTGCTGTACCTGTCCTGGGAGTGTTTGATGGGGACAGTGTAGAGGAAGCTTTACTCTGTATCTAACCCCGTGCTGTACCTGTCCTGGGAGTGTTTGATGGGGACAGTGTAGAGGGAGTTTTACTCTGTATCTAACCCCGTGCTGTTCCTGTCCTGGGAGTGTTTGATGGGGACTGTGTAGAGGGAGCTTTACTCTGTATCTAACCCCGTGCTGTACCTGTCCTGGGAGTGTTTGATGGGGACAGTGTAGAGGGAGGATTACTCTGTATCTAACCCCGTGCTGTTCCTGTCCTGGGAGTGTTTGATGGGGACAGTGCAGAGGGAGCTTTACTCTGTATCTAACCCTGTGCTGTTCCTGTCCATGGAGTGTTTGATTGGGGACAGTGCAGAGGGAGCTTTACTCTGTATCTAACCCCGTGCTGTACCTATCCTGGGAGTGTTTGATGGGGACAGTGTAGAGGGAGCTTTACTCTGTATCTAACCCCGTGCTGTACCTGTCCTGGGAGTGTTTGATGGGGACAGTGTCGAGGGAGCTTTACTCTGTCTCTAACCCCGTGACGTGCCTGTCCTGGGAGTGTTTGATGGGTGATGTACCATTAATTGGACGCGAGGCACGATGAAGGTCCAAACTTAGGCTTTAATCAGCTAGATGTTAGCCCGGTGGTCGACTGCAGAGAAAGGCCGACCGCCGGGAAGGGTCTACTTGCCTCTCGACCAATTGGTGAGCAGTCACATGACTAGTCGCAGCCAATCAGACGATATGCACATGACCAGCCTGAGCCAGTGGGAAACCAGAGCTCTGCACCAATGGCAGTGCTCCCATTCATACCACCACAATGGGGACAGTGTCGATGGAGTTTTACTCTGTATCTAACCCCGTGCTGTACCTGTCCTGGGAATGTTTGATGGGGTCAGTGTCGAGGGAGCTTATCTCTGTATCCTACCCCATGCTGTACCTGTCCTCTGAGTGTTTGATGGGGACAGTGTAGAGGATGCTTTACTCTGTGTCTAACCCCGTGCTGTACCTGTCCTGGGAGTGTTTATTGGGAACAGTGTAGAAGGAGCTTTATTCTTTATCTAACCCTGTGCTGTTCCTGTCCATGGAGTGTTTGATGGGGACAGTGCAGAGGGAGCTTTACTCTGTATCTAACCCTGTGCTGTTCCTGTCCTGGGAATGTTTGATGGGGACAGTGCAGAGGGAGCTTTACTCTGTATCTAACCCTGTGCTGTTCCTGTCCATGGAGTGTTTGATGGGGACAGTGCAGAGGGAGCTTTACTCTGTATCTAACCCCGTGCTGTACCTATCCTGGGAGTGTTTGATGGGGACAGTGCAGAGGGAGCTTTACTCTGTATCTAACCCCGTGCTGTACCTGTCCTGGGAGTGTTTGATGGGGACAGTGTCGAGGGAGCTTTACTCTGTCTCTAACGCCGTGACGTACCTGTCCTGGGAGTGTTTGATGGGCGATGTACCATCAATTGGACGCGAGTCACGATGAAGGTCCAAACTTAGGCTTTAGTCAGCTAGATGTTAGCCCGGTGGTCGACTGCAGAGAAAGGCCGACCGCCGGGAAGGGTCTACTTCCCTCTCGACCAATTGGTGAGCAGTCACATGACTAGTCGCAGCCAATCAGAGGAGATGCACATGACCAGCCTGAGCCAGTGGGAAACCAGAGCTCTGCACCAATGGCAGTGCTCCCATTCATACCACCTCAATGGGTCAGTGTCGATGGAGTTTTACTCTGTATCTAACCCCGTGCTGTTCCTGTCCTGGGAGTGTTTGATGGGGACAGTGTAGAGGGAGCTTTACTCTGTATCTAACCCCGTGCTGTACCTGCCCTGGGAATGTTTGATGGGGATAGTGTCGAGGGAGCTTTACTCTGTGTCTAACCCCGTGCTGTACCTGTCCTGGGAGTGTTAATTGGGAACAGTGTAGAAGGAGCTTTATTCTGTATCTAACCCCGTGCTGTACCTGTCCTGGGAGTGTTTGATGGGGACAGTGTAGACGGAGGATTACTCTGTATCTAACCCCGTGCTGTTCCTGTCCTGGGAGTGTTTGATGGGGACAGTGCAGAGGGAGCTTTACTCTGTATCTAACCCTGTGCTGTTCCTGTCCATGGAATGTTTGATGGGGACAGTGCAGAGGGAGCTTTACTCTGTATCTAACCCCGTGCTGTACCTATCCTGGGAGTGTTTGATGGGGACAGTGCAGAGGGAGCTTTACTCTGTATCTAACCCCGTGCTGTACCTGTCCTGGGAGTGTTTGATGGGGACAGTGTCGAGGGAGCTTTACTCTGTCTCTAACCCCATGCTGTACCTGTCCTGGGAGTGTTTGATGGGGACAGTGTAGAAGATGCTTTACTCTGTGTCTAACCCCGCGCTGTACCTGTCCTGGGAGTGTTAATTGGGAACAGTGTAGAAGGAGCTTTATTCTGTATCTAACCCCGTGCTGTACCTGTCCTGGGAGTGTTTGATGGGGACAGTGTAGACGGAGCTTTTCTCTGTATCTAACCCCATTCTGTACCTGTCCTGGAAGTGTTTGATGGGGACAGTGTAGAAGGAGCTTTACTCTGTCTCTAACCCCGTGATGTACCTGTCCTGGGAGTGTTTGATGGGTGATGTACCATCAATTGGACGCGAGGCACGATGAAGGTCCAAACTTAGGCTTTAATCAGCTAGATGTTAGCCCGGTGGTCGACTGTAGAGAAAGGCCGACCGCCGGGAACTCTGGGTACTTATACCCCGCCAGCGAGGCGGCGTCTACTTGCCTCTCGACCAATTGGTGAGCAGTTACATGACTAGTCGCAGCCAATCAGACGAGATGCACATGACCAGCCAGAGCCAGTGGGAAACCAGTGCTCTGCACCAATGGCAGTGCTCCCATTCATACCACCACAATGGGGACAGCGTCGAGGGAGTTTTACTCTGTATCTAACCCCGTGCTGTTCCTGTCCTGGGAGTGTTTGATGGGGACAGTGTAGAGGAAGCTTTACTCTGTATCGAACCCCGTGCTGTTCCTGTCCTGGGAGTGTTTGATGGGGACAGTGTCGAGGGAGCTTTACTCTGTATCTAACCCCATGCTGTACCTGTCCTAGGAGTGTTTGATGGGGACAGTGTAGCGGGTGCTTTACTCTGTATCTAACCCCGTGCTGTACCTGTCCTGTGAGTGTTTGATGGGGACAGTGTCGACGCAGCTTTAGTCTGTCTCTAACCCCGTGCTGTACGTGTCCTGGGAGTGTTTGATGGGGACAGTTACGAGGGAGCTTTACTCTTTATCTAACCCTGTGATGTACCTGTTGTGCGAGTGTTTGATGGGGACAGTGTAGCGGGTGCTTTACTCTGTATCTAACCCCGTGCTGTTCCTGTCCTGTGAGTGTTTGATGGGGACAGTGTCGAGGGAGCTTTACTCTGTCTCTAACCCCGTGATGTACCTGTCCTGGGAGTGTTTGATGGGTGATGTACCATCAATTGGACGCGAGCCACGATGAAAGTCCAAACTTAGGCTTTAATCAGCTAGATGTTAGCCCGGTGGTCGACTGCAGAGAAAGGCCGACCGCCGGGAACTCTGGGTACTTCTACCCCGCCTCTGAGGCGGGGTCTACTTGCCTCTCGACCAATTGGTGAGCAGTCACATGACTAGCCGCAGCCAATCAGACGAGATGCACATGACCAGCCAGAGCCAGTGGGAAACCAGTGCTCTGCACCAATGGCAGTGCTCCCATTCATACCACCACAATGGGGACAGTGTCGAGGGAGTTTTACTCTGTACCTAACCCCGTGCTGTTCCTTTCCTGGGAGTGTTTGATGAGGACAGTGTCGAGGGAGCTTTACTCTATATCTAACCCTGTGCTGTACCTGTCCTGGGAGTGTTTGATGGGGACAGTGTAGAGGAAGCTTTACTCTGTATCTAACCCCGTGCTGTACCTGTCCTGGGAGTGTTTGATGGGGACAGTGTAGAGGGAGTTTTACTCTGTATCTAACCCCGTGCTGTTCCTGTCCTGGGAGTGTTTGATGGGGACTGTGTAGAGGGAGCTTTACTCTGTATCTAACCCCGTGCTGTACCTGTCCTGGGAGTGTTTGATGGGGACAGTGTAGAGGGAGGATTACTCTGTATCTAACCCCGTGCTGTTCCTGTCCTGGGAGTGTTTGATGGGGACAGTGCAGAGGGAGCTTTACTCTGTGTCTAACCCCGCGCTGTACCTGTCCTGGGAGTGTTAATTGGGAACAGTGTAGAAGGAGCTTTATTCTGTATCTAACCCCGTGCTGTACCTGTCCTGGGAGTGTTTGATGGGGACAGTGTAGACGGAGCTTTTCTCTGTATCTAACCCCATTCTGTACCTGTCCTGGAAGTGTTTGATGGGGACAGTGTAGAAGGAGCTTTACTCTGTCTCTAACCCCGTGATGTACCTGTCCTGGGAGTGTTTGATGGGTGATGTACCATCAATTGGACGCGAGGCACGATGAAGGTCCAAACTTAGGCTTTAATCAGCTAGATGTTAGCCCGGTGGTCGACTGTAGAGAAAGGCCGACCGCCGGGAACTCTGGGTACTTATACCCCGCCAGCGAGGCGGCGTCTACTTGCCTCTCGACCAATTGGTGAGCAGTTACATGACTAGTCGCAGCCAATCAGACGAGATGCACATGACCAGCCAGAGCCAGTGGGAAACCAGTGCTCTGCACCAATGGCAGTGCTCCCATTCATACCACCACAATGGGGACAGCGTCGAGGGAGTTTTACTCTGTATCTAACCCCGTGCTGTTCCTGTCCTGGGAGTGTTTGATGGGGACAGTGTAGAGGAAGCTTTACTCTGTATCTAACCCCGTGCTGTTCCTGTCCTGGGAGTGTTTGATGGGGACAGTGTCGAGGGAGCTTTACTCTGTATCTAACCCCATGCTGTACCTGTCCTAGGAGTGTTTGATGGGGACAGTGTAGCGGGTGCTTTACTCTGTATCTAACCCCGTGCTGTACCTGTCCTGTGAGTGTTTGATGGGGACAGTGTCGACGCAGCTTTAGTC
Organism: Scyliorhinus canicula; assembly: GCF_902713615.1. Classification (NCBI taxonomy): domain Eukaryota; kingdom Metazoa; phylum Chordata; class Chondrichthyes; order Carcharhiniformes; family Scyliorhinidae; genus Scyliorhinus; species Scyliorhinus canicula. Next base: position 201,827,117 of record NC_052151.1, read on the forward strand.
TGTCTCTAACCCCGTGCTGTACGTGTCCTGGGAGTGTTTGATGGGGACAGTTACGAGGGAGCTTTACTCTTTATCTAACCTTGTGATGTACCTGTTGTGCGAGTGTTTGATGGGGACAGTGTAGCGGGTGCTTTACTCTGTATCTAACCCCGTGCTGTTCCTGTCCTGTGAGTGTTTGATGGGGACAGTGTCGAGGGAGCTTTACTCTGTCTCTAACCCCGTGATGTACCTGTCCTGGGAGTGTTTGATGGGTGATGTACCATCAATTGGATGCGAGCCACGATGAAAGTCCAAACTTAGGCTTTAATCAGCTAGATGTTAGCCCGGTGGTCGACTGCAGAGAAAGGCCGACCGCCGGGAACTCTGGGTACTTCTACCCCGCCTCTGAGGCGGGGTCTACTTGCCTCTCGACCAATTGGTGAGCAGTCACATGACTAGCCGCAGCCAATCAGACGAGATGCACATGACCAGCCAGAGCCAGTGGGAAACCAGTGCTCTGCACCAATGGCAGTGCTCCCATTCATACCACCACAATGGGGACAGTGTCGAGGGAGTTTTACTCTGTACCTAACCCCGTGTTGTTCCTTTCCTGGGAGTGTTTGATGAGGACAGTGTCGAGGGAGCTTTACTCTATATCTAACCCTGTGCTGTACCTGTCCTGGGAGTGTTTGATGGGGACAGTGTAGAGGAAGCTTTACTCTGTATCTAACCCCGTGCTGTACCTGTCCTGGGAGTGTTTGATGGGGACAGTGTAGAGGGAGTTTTACTCTGTATCTAACCCCGTGCTGTTCCTGTCCTGGGAGTGTTTGATGGGGACTGTGTAGAGGGAGCTTTACTCTGTATCTAACCCCGTGCTGTACCTGTCCTGGGAGTGTTTGATGGGGACAGTGTAGAGGGAGGATTACTCTGTATCTAACCCCGTGCTGTTCCTGTCCTGGGAGTGTTTGATGGGGACAGTGCAGAGGGAGCTTTACTCTGTATCTAACCCTGTGCTGTTCCTGTCCATGGAGTGTTTGATTGGGGACAGTGCAGAGGGAGCTTTACTCTGTATCTAACCCCGTGCTGTACCTATCCTGGGAGTGTTTGATGGGGACAGTGTAGAGGGAGCTTTACTCTGTATCTAACCCCGTGCTGTACCTGTCCTGGGAGTGTTTGATGGGGACAGTGTCGAGGGAGCTTTACTCTGTCTCTAACCCCGTGACGTGCCTGTCCTGGGAGTGTTTGATGGGTGATGTACCATTAATTGGACGCGAGGCACGATGAAGGTCCAAACTTAGGCTTTAATCAGCTAGATGTTAGCCCGGTGGTCGACTGCAGAGAAAGGCCGACCGCCGGGAAGGGTCTACTTGCCTCTCGACCAATTGGTGAGCAGTCACATGACTAGTCGCAGCCAATCAGACGAGATGCACATGACCAGCCTGAGCCAGTGGGAAACCAGAGCTCTGCACCAATGGCAGTGCTCCCATTCATACCACCACAATGGGGACAGTGTCGATGGAGTTTTACTCTGTATCTAACCCCGTGCTGTACCTGCCCTGGGAATGTTTGATGGGGATAGTATCGAGGGGGCTTTACTCTGTATCTAACCCCATGCTGTACCTGTCCTGGGAGTGTTTGATGGGGACAGTGTAGAAGATGCTTTACTCTGTGTCTAACCCCGCGCTGTACCTGTCCTGGGAGTGTTAATTGGGAACAGTGTAGAAGGAGCTTTATTCTGTATCTAACCCTGTGCTGTTCCTGTCCATGGAGTGTTTGATGGGGACAGTGCAGAGGGAGCTTTACTCTGTATCTAACCCTGTGCTGTTCCTGTCCTGGGAATGTTTGATGGGGACAGTGCAGAGGGAGCTTTACTCTGTATCTAACCCTGTGCTGTTCCTGTCCATGGAGTGTTTGATGGGGACAGTGCAGAGGGAGCTTTACTCTGTATCTAACCCCGTGCTGTACCTATCCTGGGAGTGTTTGATGGGGACAGTGCAGAGGGAGCTTTACTCTGTATCTAACCCCGTGCTGTACCTGTCCTGGGAGTGTTTGATGGGGACAGTGTCGAGGGAGCTTTACTCTGTCTCTAACCCCGTGACGTACCTGTCCTGGGAGTGTTTGATGGACGATGTACCATCAATTGGACGCGAGTCACGATGAAGGTCCAAACTTAGGCTTTAGTCAGCTAGATGTTAGCCCGATGGTCGACTGCAGAGAAAGGCCGACCGCCGGGAAGGGTCTACTTCCCTCTCGACCAATTGGTGAGCAGTCACATGACTACTCGCAGCCAATCAGAGGAGATGCACATGACCAGCCTGAGCCAGTGGGAAACCAGAGCTCTGCACCAATGGCAGTGCTCCCACTCATACCACCTCAATGGGTCAGTGTCGATGGAGTTTTACTCTGTATCTAACCCCGTGCTGTTCCTGTCCTGGGAGTGTTTGATGGGGACAGTGTAGAGGGAGCTTTACTCTGTATCTAACCCCGTGCTGTACCTGCCCTGGGAATGTTTGATGGGGATAGTGTCGAGGGAGCTTTACTCTGTGTCTAACCCCGTGCTGTACCTGTCCTGGGAGTGTTAATTGGGAACAGTGTAGAAGGAGCTTTATTCTGTATCTAACCCCGTGCTGTACCTGTCCTGGGAGTGTTTGATGGGGACAGTGTAGACGGAGGATTACTCTGTATCTAACCCCGTGCTGTTCCTGTCCTGGGAGTGTTTGATGGGGACAGTGCAGAGGGAGCTTTACTCTGTATCTAACCCTGTGCTGTTCCTGTCCATGGAATGTTTGATGGGGACAGTGCAGAGGGAGCTTTACTCTGTATCTAACCCCGTGCTGTACCTATCCTGGGAGTGTTTGATGGGGACAGTGCAGAGGGAGCTTTACTCTGTATCTAACCCCGTGCTGTACCTGTCCTGGGTGTGTTTGATGGGGACAGTGTCGAGGGAGCTTTACTCTGTCTCTAACCCCATGCTGTACCTGTCCTGGGAGTGTTTGATGGGGACAGTGTAGAAGGATGCTTTACTCTGTATCTAACCCCGCGCTGTACCTGTCCTGGGAGTGTTTAATTGGGAACAGTGTAGAAGGAGCTTTATTCTGTATCTAACCCCGTGCTGTACCTGTCCTGGGAGTGTTTGATGGGGACAGTGTCGACGGAGCTTTTCTCTGTATCTAACCCCATTCTGTACCTGTCCTGGAAGTGTTTGATGGGGACAGTGTAGAAGGAGCTTTACTCTGTCTCTAACCCCGTGATGTACCTGTCCTGGGAGTGTTTGATGGGTGATGTACCATCAATTGGACGCGAGGCACGATGAAGGTCCAAACTTAGGCTTTAATCAGCTAGATGTTAGCCCGGTGGTCGACTGCAGAGAAAGGCCGACCGCCGGGAAGGGTCTACTTGCCTCTCGACCAATTGGTGAGCAGTCATATGACTAGTCGCAGCCAATCAGACGAGATGCACATGACCAGCCTGAGCCAGTGGGAAACCAGAGCTCTGCACCAATGGCAGTGCTCCCATTCATACCACCACAATGGGGACAGTGTCGATGGAGTTTTACTCTGTATCTAACCCCGTGCTGTTCCTGTCCTGGGAGTGTTTGATGGGGACAGTGTAGAGGGAGCTTTAATCTGTATCTAACCCCGTGCTGTACCTGTCCTGGGAGTGTTTGATGGGGACAGTGTAGAGGGAGCTTTACTCTGTATCTAACCCCGTGCTGTACCTGCCCTGGGAATGTTTGATGGGGATAGTGTCGAGGGAGCTTTACTCTGTATCTAACCCCATGCTGTACCTGTCCTGGGAGTGTTTGATGGGGACAGTGTAGAAGATGCTTTACTCTGTGTCTAACCCCGCGCTGTACCTGTCCTGGGAGTGTTAATTGGGAACAGTGTAGAAGGAGCTTTATTCTGTATCTAACCCTGTGCTGTTCCTGTCCATGGAGTGTTTGATGGGGACAGTGCAGAGGGAGCTTTACTCTGTATCTAACCCTGTGCTGTTCCTGTCCTGGGAGTGTTTGATGGGGACAGTGCAGAGGGAGCTTTACTCTGTATCTAACCCTGTGCTGTTCCTGTCCATGGAGTGTTTGATGGGGACAGTGCAGAGGGAGCTTTACTCTGTATCTAACCCCGTGCTGTTCCTGTCCTGGGAGTGTTTGATGGGGACAGTGTAGAGGGAGCTTTACTCTGTATCTAACCCCGTGCTGTACCTGTCCTGGGAGTGTTTGATGGGGACAGTGTAGAGGGAGCTTTACTCTGTATCTAACCCCGTGCTGTACCTGCCCTGGGAATGTTTGATGGGGATAGTGTCGAGGGAGCTTTACTCTGTATCTAACCCCATGCTGTACCTGTCCTGGGAGTGTTTGATGGGGACAGTGTAGAAGATGCTTTACTCTGTGTCTAACCCCGCGCTGTACCTGTCCTGGGAGTGTTAATTGGGAACAGTGTAGAAGGAGATTTATTCTGTATCTAACCCTGTGCTGTTCCTGTCCATGGAGTGTTTGATGGGGACAGTGCAGAGGGAGCTTTACTCTGTATCTAACCCTGTGCTGTTCCTGTCCTGGGAGTGTTTGATGGGGACAGTGCAGAGGGAGCTTTACTCTGTATCTAACCCTGTGCTGTTCCTGTCCATGGAGTGTTTGATGGGGACAGTGCAGAGGGAGCTTTACTCTGTATCTAACCCCGTGCTGTACCTATCCTGGGAGTGTTTGATGGGGACAGTGCAGAGGGAGCTTTACTCTGTATCTAACCCCGTGCTGTACCTGTCCTGGGAGTGTTTGATGGGGACAGTGTCGAGGGAGCTTTACTCTGTCTCTAACCCCGTGACGTACCTGTCCTGGGAGTGTTTGATGGGCGATGTACCATCAATTGGACGCGAGTCACGATGAAGGTCCAAACTTAGGCTTTAGTCAGCTAGATGTTAGCCCGGTGGTCGACTGCAGAGAAAGGCCGACCGCCGGGAAGGGTCTACTTCCCTCTCGACCAATTGGTGAGCAGTCACATGACTAGCCGCAGCCAATCAGACGAGATGCACATGACCAGCCTGAGCCAGTGGGAAACCAGAGCTCTGCACCAATGGCAGTGCTCCCATTCATACCACCTCAATGGGGGACAGTGTCGATGGAGTTTTACTCTGTATCTAACCCCGTGCTGTTCCTGTCCTGGGAGTGTTTGATGGGGACAGTGTAGAGGGAGCTTTACTCTGTATCTAACCCCGTGCTGTACCTGCCCTGGGAATGTTTGATGGGGATAGTGTCGAGGGAGCTTTACTCTGTATCTAACCCCGTGCTGTACCTGTCCTGGGAGTGTTAATTGGGAACAGTGTAGAAGGAGCTTTATTCTGTATCTAACCGCGTGCTGTACCTGTCCTGGGAGTGTTTGATGGGGACAGTGTAGACGGAGCTTTACTCTGTATCGAACCCCGTGCTGTACGTGTCCTGTGAGTGTTTGATGGGGACAGTTACGAGGGAGCTTTACTCTGTCTCTAACCCCGTGATGTACCTGTCCTGGGAGTGTTTGATGGGTGATGTACCATCAATTGGACGCGAGGCACAATGAAGGTCCAAACTTAGGCTTTAATCAGCTAGATGTTAGCCCGGTGGTCGACTGTAGAGAAAGGCCGACCGCCGGGAACTCTGGGTACTTATACCCCGCCAGCGAGGCGGCGTCTACTTGCCTCTCGACCAATTGGTGAGCAGTTACATGACTAGTCGCAGCCAATCAGACGAGATGCACATGACCAGCCAGAGCCAGTGGGAAACCAGTGCTCTGCACCAATGGCAGTGCTCCCATTCATACCACCACAATGGGGACAGCGTCGAGGGAGTTTTACTCTGTATCAAACCCCGTGCTGTTCCTGTCCTGGGAGTGTTTGATGGGGACAGTGTAGAGGAAGCTTTACTCTGTATCTAACCCCGTGCTGTTCCTGTCCTGGGAGTGTTTGATGGGGACAGTGTCGAGGGAGCTTTACTCTGTATCTAACCCCATGCTGTACCTGTCCTAGGAGTGTTTGATGGGGACAGTGTAGCGGGTGCTTTACTCTGTATCTAACCTCGTGCTGTACCTGTCCTGTGAGTGTTTGATGGGGACAGTGTCGACGCAGCTTTAGTCTGTCTCTAACCCCGTGCTGTACGTGTCCTGGGAGTGTTTGATGGGGACAGTTACGAGGGAGCTTTACTCTTTATCTAACCCTGTGATGTACCTGTCGTGCGAGTGTTTGATGGGGACAGTGTAGCGGGTGCTTTACTCTGTATCTAACCCCGTGCTGTACCTGTCCTGTGAGTGTTTGATGGGGACAGTGTCGAGGGAGCTTTACTCTGTCTCTAACCCCGTGATGTACCTGTCCTGGGAGTGTTTGATGGGTGATGTACCATCAATTGGACGCGAGCCACGATGAAAGTCCAAACTTAGGCTTTAATCAGCTAGATGTTAGCCCGGTGGTCGACTGCAGAGAAAGGCCGACCGCCGGGAACTCTGGGTACTTCTACCCCGCCTCTGAGGCGGGGTCTACTTGCCTCTCGACCAATTGGTGAGCAGTCACATGACTAGCCGCAGCCAATCAGACGAGATGCACATGACCAGCCAGAGCCAGTGGGAAACCAGTGCTCTGCACCAATGGCAGTGCTCCCATTCATACCACCACAATGGGGACAGTGTCGAGGGAGTTTTACTCTGTACCTAACCCCGTGCTGTTCCTGTCCTGGGAGTGTTTGATGAGGACAGTGTCGAGGGAGCTTTACTCTATATCTAACCCTGTGCTGTACCTGTCCTGGGAGTGTTTGATGGGGACAGTGTAGAGGAAGCTTTACTCTGTATTTAACCCCGTGCTGTACCTGTCCTGGGAGTGTTTGATGGGGACAGTGTGGAGGGAGCTTTTCTCTGTATCTAACCCCGTGCTGTTCCTGTCCTGGGAGTGTTTGATGGGGACTGTGTAGAGTGAGCTTTACTCTGTATCTAACCCCGTGCTGTACCTGTCCTGGGAGTGTTTGATGGGGACAGTGTAGAGGGAGGATTACTCTGTATCTAACCCCGTGCTGTTCCGGTCCTGGGAGTGTTTGATGGGGAGAGTGCAGAGGGAGCTTTACTCTGTATCTAACCCTGTGCTGTTCCTGTCCATGGAGTGTTTGATTGGGGACAGTGCAGAGGGAGATTTACTCTGCATCTAACCCCGTGCTTTACCTATCCTGGGAGTGTTTGATGGGGACAGTGTAGAGGGAGCTTTACTCTGTATCTAACCCCGTGCTGTACCTGTCCTGGGAGTGTTTGATGGGGACAGTGTCGAGGGAGCTTTACTCTGTCTCTAACCCCGTGACGTGCCTGTCCTGGGAGTGTTTGATGGGTGATGTACCATCAATTGGACGCGAGGCACGATGAATGTCCAAACTTAGGCTTTAATCAGCTAGATGTTAGGCCGGTGGTCGACTGCAGAGAAAGGCCGACCGCCGGGAAGGGTCTACTTGCCTCTCGACCAATTGGTGAGCAGTCATATGACTAGTCGCAGCCAATCAGACGAGATGCACATGACCAGCCTGAGCCAGTGGGAAACCAGAGCTCTGCACCAATGGCAGTGCTCCCATTCATACCACCACAATGGGGACAGTGTCGATGGAGTTTTACTCTGTATCTAACCCCGTGCTGTTCCTGTCCTGGGAGTGTTTGATGGGGACAGTGTAGAGGGAGCTTTAATCTGTATCTAACCCCGTGCTGTACCTGTCCTGGGAGTGTTTGATGGGGACAGTGTAGAGGGAGCTTTACTCTGTATCTAACCCCGTGCTGTACCTGCCCTGGGAATGTTTGATGGGGATAGTGTCGAGGGAGCTTTACTCTGTATCTAACCCCATGCTGTACCTGTCCTGGGAGTGTTTGATGGGGACAGTGTAGAAGATGCTTTACTCTGTGTCTAACCCCGCGCTGTGCCTGTCCTGGGAGTGTTAATTGGGAACAGTGTAGAAGGAGCTTTATTCTGTATCTAACCCTGTGCTGTTCCTGTCCATGGAGTGTTTGATGGGGACAGTGCAGAGGGAGCTTTACTCTGTATCTGACCCTGTGCTGTTCCTGTCCTGGGAGTGTTTGATGGGGACAGTGCAGAGGGAGCTTTACTCTGTATCTAACCCTGTGCTGTTCCTGTCCATGGAGTGTTTGATGGGGACAGTGCAGAGGGAGCTTTACTCTGTATCTAACCCCGTGCTGTTCCTGTCCTGGGAGTGTTTGATGGGGACAGTGTAGAGGGAGCTTTACTCTGTATCTAACCCCGTGCTGTACCTGTCCTGGGAGTGTTTGATGGGGACAGTGTAGAGGGAGCTTTACTCTGTATCTAACCCCGTGCTGTACCTGCCCTGGGAATGTTTGATGGGGATAGTGTCGAGGGAGCTTTACTCTGTATCTAACCCCATGCTGTACCTGTCCTGGGAGTGTTTGATGGGGACAGTGCAGAGGGAGCTTTACTCTGTATCTAACCCCGTGCTGTACCTGTCCTGGGAGTGTTTGATGGGGACAGTGTCGAGGGAGCTTTACTCTGTCTCTAACCCCGTGACGTACCTGTCCTGGGAGTGTTTGATGGGCGATGTACCATCAATTGGACGCGAGTCACGATGAAGGTCCAAACTTAGGCTTTAGTCAGCTAGATGTTAGCCCGGTGGTCGACTGCAGAGAAAGGCCGACCGCCGGGAAGGGTCTACTTCCCTCTCGACCAATTGGTGAGCAGTCACATGACTAGTCGCAGCCAATCAGACGAGATGCACATGACCAGCCTGAGCCAGTGGGAAACCAGAGCTCTGCACCAATGGCAGTGCTCCCATTCATACCACCTCAATGGGGACAGTGTCGATGGAGTTTTACTCTGTATCTAACCCCGTGCTGTTCCTGTCCTGGGAGTGTTTGATGGGGACAGTGTAGAGGGAGCTTTACTCTGTATCTAACCCCGTGCTGTACCTGCCCTGGGAATGTTTGATTGGGATAGTGTCGAGGGAGCTTTACTCTGTATCTAACCCCGTGCTGTACCTGTCCTGGGAGTGTTAATTGGGAACAGTGTAGAAGGAGCTTTATTCTGTATCTAACCCCGTGCTGTACCTGTCCTGGGAGTGTTTGATGGGGACAGTGTAGACGGAGCTTTACTCTGTATAGAACCCCGTGCTGTACGTGTCCTGTGAGTGTTTGATGGGGACAGTTGCGAGGGAGCTTTACTCTGTCTCTAACCCCGTGATGTACCTGTCCTGGGAGTGTTTGATGGGTGATGTACCATCAATTGGACGCGAGGCACAATGAAGGTCCAAACTTAGGCTTTAATCAGCTAGATGTTAGCCCGGTGGTCGACTGTAGAGAAAGGCCGACCGCCGGGAACTCTGGGTACTTATACCCCGCCAGCGAGGCGGCGTCTACTTGCCTCTCGACCAATTGGTGAGCAGTTACATGACTAGTCGCAGCCAATCAGACGAGATGCACATGACCAGCCAGAGCCAGTGGGAAACCAGTGCTCTGCACCAATGGCAGTGCTCCCATTCATACCACCACAATGGGGACAGTGTCGAGGGAGTTTTACTCTGTATCTAACCCCGTGCTGTTCCTATCCTGGGAGTGTTTCATGGGGACAGTGTAGAGGAAGCTTTACTCTGTATCTAACCCCGTGCTGTTCCTGTCCTGGGTGTGTTTGATGGGGACAGTGTCGAGGGAGCTTTTCTCTGTATCTAACCCCATTCTGTACCTGTCCTGGAAGTGTTTGATGGGGACAGTGTTGAGGGAGCTTTACTCTGTATCTAACCCCATGCTGTACCTGTCCTGGGAGTGTTCGATGGGGAAAGTGTAGAGAGTGCTTTACTCTGTATCTAATCCCGTGCTGTACCTGCCCTGGGAATGTTTGATGGGGATAGTGTCGAAGGAGCTTTACCCTGTATCTAACCCCATGCTGTACCTGTCCTGGGAGTGTTTGATGGGGACAGTGTAGAGGGAGCTTTACTCTGTATCTAACCCAGTGCTCTACCTGTCCCGTGAGTGTTTGATGGGGACAGTGTAGACGGAGTTTTACTCTGTATCTAGCCCCGTGCTGTTCCTGTCCTGGGATGGTTTGATGGGGACAGTGTCGAGGGAGCTTTACTCTGTATCTAACCCCGTGCTGTCCCTGTCCTGGTAGTGTTTGATGGGGACAGTGTAGAGGGTGCTTTACTCTGTATCTAACCCCGTGCTGTACCTGTCCTGGGAGTGTTTGATGGCGACAGTGTAGAGGGAGCTTTACTCCGTATCTAACCCCGTGCTGTACCTGTCCTCGGACTGTTTGATGGGGTGAATGTAGAGGGAGCTTTACTCTGTATCTAAAGCCGTCCTGTACCTGTCCTGGGTGTTTGATGTGGACAGGGTAGAGGGAGCTTTACTCTGTATCTAACCCTGCTGTACCTGTCCTGGGAGTGTTTGATGAGGACAGTGTAGAGGGAGCTTTACTCTGTACCTAACCCCGTGCTGTACCTGTACTGGGAGTGTTTGATGAGGACAGTGTAGAGGGAGCTTTACTCTGTATCTAACCCCGTGCTGTACCTGTTCTATGAGTGTTTGATGGAGACGGTGTAGAGGGAGATTTACTCGATATGTTACTCCTACACAGGTTTATTGCACATTTCCATAAATTGCATCCGTGTCTTCATTTCCAAAGTAATTGCTTGTCTTGCAGTCTTTGAATCGTAATTGTGATCCTCGGTTCAATATCTCTGAAATTCTGCCTCCAGTCACTGAGCTTGTCTCGTTCCGCACTCACTGACTGTCTCCTCTTGTTCCCTCAGTTCAGAATCAGGCTGCCCGTCTCCCTGTGAATGGATCCCTGGGTCAGTCAGTCTCCCTGTCTCCGGTAATCCCACATCGATTGATGGACATCGAGGTTATCTGGAAACAATCTTCACGCAGTCTCAGAATAGCACGATACAGCAAGGAACATGTCAGTTACGTTGGGTCTGAGGATTACCAGAAACGGATCAAATTTCATCCTGGGAACTTCAGTCTGCAAATCAATGACTTACAGAGAGAGGATGCTGGGAGTTATGAGGTGTTTTTAACAAGAGATTCAGGAGAGGAAACTACAGAGACCATTCAACTGGACGTGTACGGTAAGTGAGATTCTATTGGACATGCCTGGTTTTACCCAGTTGTTGAAACCTGCCTTGTAACATTTTCAGGGCAGATTTCCTGGATATTTCAGTTTCCAGAACTCACTCATTGCAGAATCCATAATGGTGTAACTGATCTTAGGTAAAAACATCTCAGAATGTAAGAGCAGAATAAACCCTCTCTGGTGAAGGCCATTCAACCCCTCTTATCACGTTAAATTATTCTCTGAGGTCAATTCATCTACATCGACTCTGCCATTCCGCTCTATTCCGCATATCTCTCGTTGTTTTCCACACATCTATCCATCTCACTTTGAAATAAACTAATTGGCTCTGAAGCCACAGCTGTCTGAGGTAGAGAATCCCAAACATTCACATTCGCCTGAGTGAAGTAATTTCTCTTCAACTCTACCCAAACTGGCTGAGCCATTATTCCGTGACCCATCCTCCACCCAGACAAGATTCCCCAATCAGCATGAAGCAGCCTCTCAGCATCTACCCCATTAACTACTCCAGAAATGTTATACTTTTCAATGAGAGCATCTTTTTCGTGGTCTGACCAGGATATCGAGACCAGAAATGTGCACAGGGCTCCAAATGTGGTCTGACCAGGGATATGTTATTTGGAGAGTATAACTGTGCACAACGATCCAAATGTACTTTAAGCAAGGTTTCAGAAAAGTTGAACTTAACTTCCATCATTTTTAATTCTATCGCCATAACAAATGCATTCCAGTGTTATGTATGAAAATACCAGCCTTACTCACAGGCACAGAGACCTCTCAATCTCTACCTAAACAGACATTTGTGAGACCATCACAGGCTCTCTTTGTTTAATATTGAAAGTGGGTGGCACAGTCGCACATTGGTTAGCACTGTTGCTTCACAGCTCCAGGGTCCCAGGTTTGATTCCCGGCTTGGGTCACTGTCTGTGCGGAGTCTGCACATTCTCCCCGTGTGTGCGTGAGTTTCCTCCGGGTGCTCCGGTTTCCTCCCACAAGTCCCAAAAGACGTGCTGTTAGGTGAATTGGACATTCTGAATTCTCCCTCCGTGTATCCCGAACATGTGGCGACTAGGGGCTTCTCACAGTAACTTCATTGCAATGTTAATGTAAGCCTACTTGTGACAAAAAAATTATCATCAATTACACACCCATTCTGCCTCTGTAAACACTGAGTGAGTGGAGATTTACGTTATGTTCCACATATTCACACACTCACTCTGAAACACCAGAATCAATCTCAGTGCAAAACTATTCCAATGTCGGAGGCGCCACAAGCATTAACCAAACACAGAGCAGACCGAGAGGGTGCACTCCACATAACAAGGGTCACGGGGAGCACTGGCTAGAGTCACCAATGAGACTGATCCAGAGAGAATACCTCGGATACAATCCCAAAATTGTGGAGATTCACAGAGAGTGGGAGTGAATGAGTGTTTGTGATTGTAGTGAAAGAGCGTGTAACACACTGCGTATTCCATCCATTCGTCATATTGACTCATGTGACTTGTTTGAACTCAGTGGGATGAGGGGAATGGTTAAGATGGTGGATGGAGGGATAAGGGAGGGGGGTCTTGTGAGGGTCTGAAGCAGGGGTGAGGGTGCTGGATATTGAGGTGTCCCACGAGGGTCGACATTCCTTCCTCATGTTTCTTTTGTCTTTCGATCTGATTGTCAGAGCCTGTGACAGGAACAAAGATCAGCCAAAAGACAGAGAACTGCACCATGACCCTGACCTGCTCAGTGAACACAGGCGACAACATCAGCTTCATATGGTGGAAGGGACAAGAAGCATTGATAAACTATAGCTCCCATCATCTCTCCGACAATGGACAGGAATTACAGCTTCACTTCACAGAGGAGACCAACGACGCTGTGTACATGTGTGAGGCCAGGAACCCAGTCAGTGAGTGCACTGCACAATTCAACACTGCACAATCCAACTTGAGTGGCATCTGCAATGCAAACAGAAATGGTGAGTGTCACAGATAAAGTATTACACAGTCCAATATTCCAATTGTCCTGAGTGTGTTTGATGGGGACAGTTGTGGTAGTATGACTAGGGGTATTACGGTACCTGGGAGTGTCAGCTGCCATTGGTGCAGAGGACTCACTGCCCATTGGCCCAGGTATGTCATGTGCCTCTCAGCCGATTAGCTGAGAGGTAGGTAGCTCCGCCTACAAGGCGGGGTATAAGAACCCGGGTTCCCCGGTAGTCGGCCTTTCTTCTGTACGTCTGCTGCCAGGTCCACTTCTTGTGTATTAAAGCCTATCGTTCGGACTTTATCTACATTTCGTGTCCATTGATTGTGCATCAACAGTGTAAAGGGAGATTTACTCTGTATCTAACACCTGTGCTGTACCTGTCCTGGGAGTGTTTGATGAGGACAGTGTAGAGGGAGGTTTACTCTGTATCTAACCCCCTGCTGTACCTGTCCTGGGAGTGTTTGATGGGGACAGTGTAGAGGGAGATTTACTCTGTATCTAACCCCGTGCTGTACCTATCCTAGGAGTGTTTGATGGGCAGTGTAGAAGGAGCTGTACTCTGTATCTAACCCCGTGCTGTACCTGTCCTGGGAGTGTTTGATGGGGACAGTGTAGAGGAAGCTTTACTCTGTATCTAACCCCGTGCTGTACCTGTCCTGGGAGTGTTTGATGAGGACAGTGCAGAGGGGGCTTTACTCTGTATCTAACCCCATGCTGTACCTGTCCTGGGAGTGTTTGATGGGGACAGTGTAGAGGGAGCTTTACTCTGTATCTAACCCCGTGCTGGACCTGTCCTGCGAGTGTTTGATGGGGACAGTGTAGATGGAGCTTTACTCTGTATCTAACCCCGTGCTGTACCTGTCCTGCGAGTGTTTGATGGGGGCAGTGTAGAGGGAGCTTTACTCGATATCTAACCCCGTGCTGTACCTGTCCTGCGAGTGTTTGATGGGGACAGTGTAGAGGGAGATTTACTCTGTATCTAACCCCGTGCTGTACCTGTCCTGCGAGTGTTTGATGGGGACAGTGTAGAGGGAGCTTTACTCTGTATCTAACCCCGTGCTGTACCTGTCCTGGGTGTTTGATGAGGACAGTGCAGAGGGAGCTTTACTCTGTATCTAACCCCATGCTGTACCTGTCCTGGGAGTGTTTGATGGGGGCAGTGTAGAGGGAGCTTTACTCTGTATCTAACCCCGTGCTGTACCTGTCCTGCGAGTGTTTGATGGGGACAGTGTAGAGGGAGCTTTACTCTGTATCTAACCCTGTGCTGTACCTGTCCTGGGAGTGTTTGATGAGGACAGTGCAGAGGGAGCTTTACTCTGTATCTAACCCCATGCTGTACCTGTCCTGGGAGTGTTTGATGGGGGCAGTGTAGAGGGAGCTTTACTCTGTATCTAACCCCGTGCTGTACCTGTCCTGCGAGTGTTTGATGGGGACAGTGTAGAGGGAGCTTTACTCTGTATCTAACCCCGTGCTGTACCTGTCTTGGGAGTGTTTGATGGGGCAGTGCAGAGGGGGATTTACTCTGTATCTAACCCCGTGCTGTACCTGTCCTGCGAGTGTTTGATGGGGGCAGTGTAGAGGGAGCTTTACTCGATATCTAACCCCATGCTGTACCTGTCCTGGGAGTGTTTGATGGGGATAGTGTAGAGGGAGCTTTACTCAGTATCTAACCCGGTGCTGTACCTGCCCTGGGAGTGTTTGATGGGGACAGTGTAGAGGGAGCTTTACTCTGTATCTAACCCCGTGCTGTACCTGTCTTGGGAGTGTTTGATGGGGCAGTGCAGAGGGGGATTTACTCTGTATCTAACCCCGTGCTGTACCTGTCCTGCGAGTGTTTGATGGGGGCAGTGTAGAGGGAGCTTTACTCGATATCTAACCCCATGCTGTACCTGTCCCGGGAGTGTTTGATGGGGATAGTGTAGAGGGAGCTTTACTCAGTATCTAACCCCGTGCTGTACCTGTCCTCGGACTGTTTGATGGAGTGAATGTAGAGGGAGCTTTACTCTGTATCTAAAGCCGTGCTGTACCTGTCCTGGGAGTGTTTGATGGGAACAGTGTAGAGGGAGCTTTACTCCATATCTAACCCCGTGCTGTACCTGTCCTGGGACTGTTTGATGGCGACAGTGTAGAGGGAGCTTTACTCTGTATCTAACCCCGTGCTGTCCCTGTCCTGGGAGTGTTTGATAGGGACAGTGTAGAGGGAGCTTTACTCTGTTTCTAACCCCGTGCTGTACCTGTCCTGGGAGTGTTTGATGGTGTTATATTTCTTAGTTGTCACACATGGAAAAGTAATGGGGCTGAATTCTCCGTTGGCAGGATCCTCTGTTCTGCCGGCAGCGCATTCAGCCTACAGATTTCCCAACGGTGAGGGAGTGCCCACAATGGGAAACCCCATTGGCCGGCTAGTGGGACGGAGGATTGCGCAGTTGGCGGGAGTGCGCTGCACCTGAAAAGGGGAAGACAGGATGGAGAATCCAGCCCATGGAGTTCCCACACCCTGGATTCTTGTAAAACACGATGAGAGGTTTATTAAGGGTGGTGCTTCTACAATCAAAACGGTGCGATACCCAAAAGTTGCATAAACACTCTGTTTTTGATGTCACTACACATCACATGACTTAGAACCAGCAAGAATGCATCCCCAGATACATAATATACCTCCCTCTATACTTCATTAGTGTGACGACATCAGTTAACAATTGTATAACAGATCCATATGTGTTATTTTATAAACATATATACAATTCAATAAGACAGTCTCTGTGGTGGATGTCTCTTCCTTTTTGGTAGTATTCGGTGCTCTTGAACCTTTGTGACCTCAGGAGTTTCCTCATTCCTTTCCGTAGACAGTACTACTTGAGTTGTTATTTCTCTATCTGTCACTACAGGCAAGTCCTCAGGAACCCGTCACTGTCTCTGGTCTCTGTTCCAAAGTATAGCTCTCCAGATCTTCTAAAGGTAGAACGGAGCTGGTCATTGACTTCAGGAAGCAAAGTACTGTACACACCCCTGTCAGCATCAACAGGGCCGAGGTGGAGATGTTTAGCAGCTTCAAATTCCTAGGCGTGCACATCTCCAGAAATCTGACCTGGTCCACCCACGTCGACGCTATCACCAAGAAAACACAACAGCGCTGATACTTCCTCAGGAAACTAAGGAAATTCGGCATGTCCACATTAACCCTTACCAACTTTTACAGATGCACTATGGAAAGCATCCTATCAGGCTGCATCACAGCCTGGTATGGCAACTGCTCGGCCCAGGACCACAAGGAACTTCAGAGAGTCGTGAATACTGCCCAGTCCATCACACGAACCTGCCTCCCATCCATGGATTCCATCTACACCTCCCGCTGCCGGGGGAAAGCGGGCAGCATAATCAAGGATCCCTCCCACCCAGCTTACTCACTTTTCCAACTTCTTCTCCATCGGGCAGGAGATACAGAAGTCTGAGAACACGCACTAACAGACTCAAAAACAGCTTCTTCTCCACTGTCACCAGATTCCTAAATGACCCTCTTATTGACTGACCTCATTAACACTACACCCTATATGCTTCATCGATGCCGGTGCTTATGTAGTCACATTGTATATCTTGTGTTGCCCTATTATGTATTTTCTTGAATTTTGTTTAATTCCCTTGTCTTCCATGTACTGAATGATCTGTTGAGCTGCTTGCAGAAAAATACTTTCACTGTACCTCGGTACACGTGACAATAAACAAATCCAATCCAATGCTATCCCCTTGAGAAGTTTCTGTGAACTCATTTCATGCAGCAAGTTGCTGATCAGCATGATCTCACCAAACTCTTTCATCATTAGTCTAAACAGTGTATGAAATTGGACCTGTTTTCACCAGGATCATAGCTGGTACTCATCTGTTGGTGGTGTAATTTGTAGCTAGTACTCCCGCTCCCTGGTTAAATATTCATCTTTTAGAGATTTTCTCTATCTTAGCAATTTGTGTTTGTTGTTGTCACTTGACAATCTCTGAAGTGTCAGGGAGAGCTGACAAATCAAATTTTGTTTGCAGTTTCCCCTTGAACAACAGCATTGCCGGTGAACTTTGTGGATAATATGAACAGTGTTCCAATAAGCTATTAGAAACTTGTTTTCTCTTTTTGATAATGTTCTGTTGCTCGTTTTACTGGAGTGTGATTAACACTCCTCCGTTTAAAGACCGTGTGCTTAACACTACTATGGCTCTGTATGTGTAATTATGGTTGGAGTCGCCAGGTGCCGTATTGAGACACCGTCACAAGTATATCAAGGTCAGGTTCAAAGTAATAAATCCATACACCGATTAGTAAGTCCAAACGATTGGTGTTTATTATAACAAATATAATAAATACACATGCAGACGCTAAAGAGACTAACTTACTTCTAATACTAAACAACTAAATACTTATCTAGACAGGAACAGGCAAGGTCAGGGAGCAAGGCATTCGTCCCATTCTTGGTCTGTAACTTTCTGATTGGCAAAGTTGTCAAGGGCTGGCAAGGTCTGGGTCACGTAGCGATCGTTGTGTTGGCACTTACAGTTCGA
This sequence comes from Scyliorhinus canicula, assembly GCF_902713615.1. Lineage (NCBI taxonomy): Eukaryota > Metazoa > Chordata > Chondrichthyes > Carcharhiniformes > Scyliorhinidae > Scyliorhinus > Scyliorhinus canicula. The sequence continues at coordinate 201,844,706 of NC_052151.1, forward strand.
TGGCTGATGCTCAACGGCCGGTGATGAAACTGGAGACAGGATGCGATGCAACAGGTCTGGGCCGGAGTCTGGAAGCAACAGTTGGAGCAAACATATCTGGGAGCAACAGCAGATCTGGGCCGGAGCAAAACAGACCGAACCATGTGCGGGACCTACTCTTATAGGTCCCAGGAGGTTCAGGCCCCCTTGGGGCGGCCCTCTCATCGATTGGGTCTTTCCCAATCGATATCTTTCAAACTCCCCAATCCTAGGGTCGTTCCTCGATGGGTGGGGCGGTCCCTACGGCTCTTTGTGTTGGTTGCTTTGGCACCATTCTGTCTGGGCGTCTATGGAAAAGTATCCATCGATACTTAAATGTTTCTATTGTCCGGGGTCTGGATCTGATCACCTCATTACTATGCAGATCTGTTTCCCATTTGCACCTTTGGCTGAAACTCTGCACCTGGCTTGAAACTGGTTTCTGTACGTGCAAAATGCAAAACAGTCTTCTGCAAGCTGTGTGTCCTCACTATGACTGTTTTTCCCTGCAGTCTTAGCAGTTCTCCATTTTGTAGCCCAGTGTCCATCTTAGATGGCTACAGTTCCTTGCTTCGATGCTTTGATAAAATGCTTTAATGATTTTACTAAACGTTTGGCCAATCCATTCGTTGCTGGATGATATGGAGCTGACTTGATAAAGTCTACACCATTCCGTTTTTAAGTAGTTTTGAAACTCTCTCACAGTAAACTGAGTACCGTTATCACTGATGATCTGCTCCAGTGTTCCAAACCTTGTGAATATTTCAACTAGTTTTTCAATGGTCTGCTCAGTCATTGTTGATTTCATGATCGTGACTTCCGGCCTTTTCAAGCGTGAGTTCACAATCACTAAGATCATGTGACTTTCCGACTCTCCAGTGGACAAGGATAATCGATGTGTAATCTCTGACGTGGCTGAGTTGGCCATTCCCACAGATGTAATGGTGGAGTGTTCCTTGGCATCGCCCAACCTTCTCTTCAAGTTGAGCGTCTAATCCTGGCCACCAAAAATAACAGTGTGCCAATTCCTTCATCATCACCAAACCAGGATGTCCCTCATTCAGTTTTGTCAAGGTGAGGGACATAATTACGGCACAGTGGCTAGCACTGCTGCTTCACAGCGCCAGGGACCTGGGTTCAATTCCGGCATTGGATGACTGTGTCGCGTTTGCACGTTCTCCCCGTGTCTGTGTGGGTTTCTTCCGAGTGCTCCGGTTTCCTCCCACAGTCCAAAGATATGTAGGCTAGGTGGATTGGCCAGGTTAAGATTTCCTCTTAGTGTCCAAAGATGTGTAGGTTACGAGGTTGGCAGGGATAGTGCAGGGGGCCTCGGTAGAGTTCTCTTTCGGAGGGTCGGTGGAGACTTGATGGGCTGAATGGCCTCCTTCTGCACAGTAGGTAGTCCACAGATTCTACGGACTCTATTACGTACGCCCAAGAAATTATTACACGGATTCCCCGCATAGGGCGGCAAGGTGGCAAAGTAGTTAGCACCATTGCCTTACAACTCCAGGGACTCGTATTTGATTCTGTCATCGGATGACTGTCCTGTGTGGAGTGCACATTCTCCCTGTGTCTGTGTGGGTTTCCTCCGTGTGCTCCAGTTTCATCCCGTAGTCTTAAGGTGTGCAGGCTATGTGGATTGGCCATGCTAAATTGCCCTTTAGGGTGGGTTACAGTAGCAGGGTGGGAGATTGGGCCTTTCAAAGTGTCGGTACAGACTCGATGGGCCAACTTGTTTCATTCTGTACTGAAGGGATTCTACTTTTAGAGTTCTTGAAGATGGAACAAACCAAGTGGATAATTGGGATCCTGTAGCTGTCGGATATCTGGACTTTGGGAAGATGTTTGATAAGGTGCCACACAGAAGATCAATACACAAGGTTAGATCACATGGGGTTAGGGGTAATTTACTCACTTGGATGGAAGACTGGCTGAAGGACAGGAGACGGAGTTGGGATAAATGGGTCTTTTTCTGGATGGCAAGATGCAACTAGTTAGGTGTCACAGGGTCCTGTCCTTAGGCCCCTATTATTTACAATCTATATTACCGATTTGGATAAAAGGAATAGAAGGTTCTACAACCAAATTTGCAGACGGCACAGAAATAGGTGGGACAGTAAGTTGCAAGGAGGAAATAAGAACCTTACAAATGGATATAGAACATAGAACAGTACAGCACAGAACAGGTCCTTCGGCCCTCGATGTTGTGCCGAGCAATGATCACCCTACTCAAACCCACGTATCCACCCTATACCCGTAACCCAACAACCCCCCCTTAACCTTACTTTTTAGGACACTATGGGCAATTTAGCACGGCCAATCCACCTAACCCGCACATCTTTAGAAACCCACGCAGACACGGGGAGGACGTGCAGACTCCGCACAGAGAGTGACCCAGCCGGGAATCGAACCTGGGACCCTGGAGCTGTGAAGCATTTATGCTAACCACCATGCTACCGTGCTGCCCATATGGATAGGTTAGGAGAGTGGGCCAAAATGTGGCAGATGGAGTTGAACGTGGATAAGCGGAGGTCCTGCATTTTGGTGGGAAAAATAGAAAGGCAACTTTATTATGTAAATGTAGAGAAACATCGAGGTGTTCCGGTGCAGAGGAATTCTGGTGTCCTCCTGCTTGGATCGCCGAAAACTATCATTATCAGAATCCTTACGGTACGGAAGGAGGGCATTCGGCCCATCACGTCTTCACCGACCCTTCAAATGAGCACTCTACCCATACCCACTTCCCCCTATTCTCATAACCCCATAACCTAACCTACACATCCCTAAGACACTAATGTACAATTTAGCATGGCCAATCCACCTAACCTGCACATCTTTGGACTGTGGGAGGAAACCAGAGCACCCGGAGGAAACCCACGCACACACGGGGTGAATGTACAAACTCCACACAGACAGTGACCAAGCAGAATTTAACCTAGATTCCTGGTGCTGTGAGGCAGCAGTGTTAACCATTCTTTTTTCGCCCGTTGCACGAAGGTTGGTCTGCGCACATTTGTCCCTGAGACTCGATGTGTTGGATTATCTCTCGTGGTTCACTTGGCGAAGTGACTGAACGAGACAATGCATCCGCAATGATTAGATCTTTGCCAGGCGTATATACAAGATTGAAATCATATCTCCGAAGTTTGAGTAATATTCTTTGTAATCGAGGAGTCATGTCATTTAGATTATTTTCAATGATATGCACCAGCGGCCTATGATCTGTTTCCACGGTGAATGTGGGGAGGCAGTAAACGTAATCATGGAAGAGCTAAAGATTCCTTTTCAGTTTAAGCGGACCGAGTCTCTGTTGGTGTCATTGCCCGTGATGCATACGCTGCTGAAACCCAATAACAAAGTGTCATCTTTCTGTAACAACACTGCTCCAATTCCATCCTGACTTGCGTCAGTCGAAATCGGTTTCACAATCTGGATCAAAGAATGCTAAGACGGGTGCAGTTGTGAGTTTTGCCTTTAACTCCAACCACTCTTTTTGTTGTTCCGTCGTCCACTCAAACAAGGTTGATTTTTTTTTGGATTAAATTTCTTAGAGATGTTGTGTGGTTGGCCAAATTTGGCATAAATTTGCCTAAAACGTTCTTGTCCTTAGGGACTTTCATGGCTTCAGTGGCTTTTATCTTGTCTGTGTCCAGTCGTACACCGTGTTCCGACATCTGGTCACCCAGGAACTTGAGCGTGGACGTTCCAAAGCTGCATTTGGATTTGTTTAGCGTGAGGCCATGCGTTTGAAGACTCTCTGCAGTCTCGACACATGTTTCTCTGGAGTTGAAGACCAGATGATAATATCATCCACTTAGAACACAAACTCCGTCTGTTCCTTCCATCATCTGTTCCATGATGCGGTGGAATATTTCAGACGCTGAAATGATTCCAAATGGCATTCGATTGTTGCAAAATCTGCCAAAAGGTGTATTGAGGGTGCAGAGCTTCCTGCTGGATTCTTCTAGTTGTATTTGCCAGAATCCTCCAGATTCATCCACCTTGGTGAAGATGCGCGTGTGGGCCATCTCACTTGTAATCTCTTCCCTTTTTGGGATTGGGTAGTGTTCCCACACTATGTTCTTGTTTAAGTCCTTAGGGTCTATGCAGATTCTTAAATCACCCGAAGGCTTTTTGACGCACACCATTGAACTGACCCAGTCAGTCGGTTCAGTGACTTTGGAGATGATGTCTTTTTCTGTCGACTTGCTCGCTCTGATTTTAACCGTTCCCTCAGTGGAGCAGGGACTCTCCTTGCTGGGTGAACTGCAGGTTCTGCATCAGAACGCAGCAACATTTTGTACTCAAATGGAAGTGTGCCCATTCCGCTGAAGACATCTGGATATTGATCCAATATTCCTTCAATTCTGCTCTGAAGAGCTGGATGAGACGACGTCAATGTGTAAATCCTTTGAATAAGGTTCAGTTGCTTGCAGGCTTTCGCACCTAAGAGCGATGACTTGTCTGATCGGACAATCTCAAATCTCAGGCTCATCTCGATGTGTTTGTTGGACGCTACGAAATGGCATGACCACATTGACGAGATTGCATTGCCATTGTAGTCTTGATGTTTGCAGGCAGCTGGAAGGAGATTCGGAGCTTGCTTGAGCTTCGAGAAGTCGAGCGTCAAAAGCAGGTTAGCGGAGGCACCTGTGTCCAGCTTGAATTTAATCGGCCATCTGTTGACATCCAACATTGTGTTCCTTGCAGCGTCGGAATCAATGGCATGGATTGATTTTGCTTGCCAAAACTCTGTGGAGTTTTCAAACTGTTCAATAATTCCCACTTGGAATGTTTTATCCAGGCAATAATCTTCTGGACCTGTTGCACTATCTTGATCCGCCTCATCTGTTTTAAATTGTACACTGCCAATGTTACTCTTCTTGAAGTTCAGTTTGTGAGTTTTAAATGGGAGTGCAGATCTGCACTGTGCAGCATAGTGATTCAATCTCCCACATTGGAGACATTGTTTGCCTTTTACAGGGCATTTTTCTCAGAGGAGGACGGTTCCACACGTGGTACACGTCATCGTGTCAACATCATGATGATGCGTGTGTCTTTGCGCATGCGCAGAACGGTTCTCGGCCGTCTCGCACTTTTTTGTGAAGTGCGCATGTGCGGGGCCCGAGTGAGCGCACGCGAGATAACTGCCTTATTTTGGCACCATATTCACCGATTTTATCCTGCAAGTACTGATTTTTGGACTGTTGATGGACCAAACACGTTTCAATAGCAATTTCAAGGATCAAATATTTTTGCCGAAGTAATCTCTCTCTAAGGTTTGCATCAATAATTCCAAACACTATTTGATCATTGTGGTGAATGTAACTTAGTAATTCACACTGTATTTACCAATACTATTGTAAGCGCAGTAGCGTTATCCAACCACTAGGGGGAGTAGCACTGGAATGCTCAGGAGATTGTACAGGGCTCCACACTTGGCTCCGCCTACGACCCCTCCCCCTACACTGCTGTATAAATAACCGTGTCCAGAGCAGCCTGCAGATCATCGAGAGTTCAATGGGTAACAGGCTGGCTTTGTAGTAAGTAGATTAAAACCACTGTTCATATCTTAAAGCATGTGTCTCATGGATTGATGGTTCCATCAATTTAATCTACTTAAGAACAGTCAGGATGGATCATGGAATCAGTCCTCAAGCCTGGACGCCTGGAACTCGACCCACAGGATGCAGAGGCAAAATAAATCTTTTCCCACAGGCTGCGGTGCTTTAAGGCCTACCTGGCAGAAGCGAGCACAGCCGAAACAACAGAGGAACAGAAGTTAAGTCTACTGCACGCGAGGGTGAGCCACAGAATCTCTACGCAACTAAACGCGGCCGGTTCATATACTGCAGCGCTAGCGATACTCGATAAGATGTATGTAAGGCCCATTAACGAAGTTTACGCTCACCATGTGTTCACGACTCGCCGCCAGCGGCCTACAGAATCACTCGCTGAATTTTTAAGAGAGCTCAATAACCTATCAAATGACTGTAACTATCAAGCGGTTACCGCGGCTGAACATAGAGAACTTGCTGTAAACGATGTTTTTGTAACGGGCCTCAGGTCTAATTATGTGCGCCAACGACTGCTGGAAAGACTTAGAAACAACTGTGGAAGCTGCTACCACGATGGAGGTCTCCTTCCGCCGCCTCACCTCGGTCCCCGCGGACACCGCGACCCAATCATGGGCCCCCGACCAGCAACTCCCTCAGGCCTGTGCCACGCGGCCGCCCATCCACCATGCTGCCCCAGCCAGCCACCATGCTGCTCCAGCCAGCCACCATGCTGCCCCAGCCAGCCATTATGCTGCTCCAGCCAGCCACCATGCTGCCCCAGCCAGCCATTATGCTGCTCCAGCCAGCCACCATGCTGCCCCAGCCAGCCATTATGCTGCTCCAGCCAGCCACCATGCTGCCCCAGCCAGCCACTATGCTGCCCCAGCCAGCCACTATGCTGCTCCAGCCAGCCACTATGCTGCCCCAGCCACTATGCTGCCCCAGCCAGCCACTATGCTGCTCCAGCCAGCCACTATGCTGCCCCAACCAGCCACTATGCTGCTCCAGCCAGCCACCATGCTGCCCCAGCCAGCCACTATGCTGCCCCAGCCAGCCACTATGCTGCTCCAGCCAGCCACTATGCTGCCCCAGCCACCATGCTGCCCCAGCCAGCCACTATGCTGCTCCAGCCAGCCACTATGCTGCCCCAGCCAGCCACTATGCTGCCCCAGCCAGCCACTATGCTGCCCCAGCCTGCCACTATGCTGCCCCAGCCAGCCACTATGCTGCTCCAGCCAGCCACCATGCTGCCCCAGCCAGCCACTATGCTGCCCCAGCCAGCCACTATGCTGCTCCAGCCAGCCACTATGCTGCTCCAGCCAGCCATTTCTGCGGCCAGAACCAGCACCCGCGGCAGCACTGCCCGGCCCGCAACGCGACCTAAAGGCCACTACGCGAGAGTGTGTCTCGCAAAAAGGGCCACAGCTTCCAACTCCCCAGCGGCACAAAGTAATCGCTCCCCACACCCACAGGCCCACGGGGCCCGAAACTCTGCGGCCTATGCCCCGATCCCGCCCCCTCCCGCCACATGCGATCCATGGGGGCCGCTATCTTGGCAAACCTCCACCACGCGGCCGGCCACGTGCGACTCATGGGGCCGCCACCTTGGATGCCATCTTCCTCGCCGCCCGCCACGTGCGAACCACGGGCCTGACCTGCATCTCCACGCTCGGACAACTCATCGTAACAGTACGACTATGAACTCAGAGGGCAGTCATCATGGGGCCACACCAGCACAGCTGATCGAGCCGCTGACTACGCGCAACTCAGCGCAGTCACTCTGGACCAATCGCGCCCGAAGCATCTGCGAAATTTGATGGCAGAGGTCCAAATTAACGGGTACAACACGCCATGCCTTTTCGACTCCGGGAGTACTGAGAGCTTCATACACCCAGGGTGAATGTGCTGAATGTAGCTTAGTAATTCACACTGTATTTACCAATACTATTGTAAGCGCAGTAGCGTTATCCGATCACTAGGGGGGGTAGCTCTGGGAATGCTCAGGAGTTTGTACAGGGCTCCACCCTTGGTTCCACCCACGACTCCTCCCCCTAGACTGCTGTATAAATAACCGTGTCCAGAGCCAGCCTGCAGATCATCGAAAGTTCAATGGGTAACAGGCTGGCTCTGTAGTAATTAGATTAAAACCACTGTTCATATCTTAAAGCACGTGTCTCGTGAATTGATGGTTCCATCAATCATGAATTATTGAGTCATTTAGTGCAGAAAAATTGCAGGATTGAGCTAACAGTTTAAGGTCAGTGAAAAAGCTGTTTAAAGTTTCCTCTTTCCCATGCATCCTTTTTTTTTAAAGATGTAGCGCTCAAATATTTCATTTGTCTGTACTTTACAGTGGCTATCAAATTTCTCAAGGATGGTCTCATACATAGTTTTATCTTGACCTTCTGAGTAGTTAAATGAGTTGTAGATCTCTATCCCATGCAGACCAACCATAGTCAATAAAGAGCAATTTTACGAGCATCTGCCGCACTTTTTAAATCAGACGCTTCTAAATACAGTTGGAATTGTTGTCTAAACAGCCACCACTTAACATTAAGGTTACCGATTGTCCTAAGGTGACGAGGAGCTTGTGGTCTGTCCATCGTGCCGGCATCATCAGGTTTTGTTTTCCGAAGGCGATGCTTCTGTTGCCGAATAGCTGTCTATTCTTCTCTCTGTTCTCGCTAAATTTGACTAGGTAGATTCAGTAGCCACTCTGGTACCATGTTATATTACTGGGTTTCAGTAATATATGTCGTTACTAACTGTAGATGATGTTGAAGAACACTTGAGTCTTCAAAATAAACTGAAAGAATTTATTGAGTAACGATAAAACTACTAAATGAGTTTGACACTCCACTGAACTAACTCAAGCAATAAATATGGCTAAATAACTGTACAAACTGTATCTAAGCTACACATGGTGTCTAGGCTGTGATCTTACTCTGCTGCACTGCTGCTATCTGATAACTTCTCCATGGAAAGAGAGCTGTAGCTTCTGGGGGCTCAGTTATGTAGGGGCTATTTTAATGCCCTCGAGTGGTTCCAATGTGCTGGTCTGGGAATGCCAACATGCCAGGTGTCAGCGAGGGTACCACCCTACCCAGAGTCCAACTACCCAGGGGTTTGTACTGAGCCTGGGCGACCCTCCCCTCCCCCAGGTACCATTACACCTGGCCCATGTTATAAAAAAACGTTCCTGGTTAATTCCCGGGCTCCAGGAGAAGACAGCGCAGAAATATTTAAATGAGCCTGAAGGCTTACTTAAATATGCTAATATTAATCCAGATCTTGACATCTCATGAGAATCTTACGGGCCATTTAGTGTATCGGGAATCTCGTGAGTGGCCCCTCGTGAGATTAAACAACCTCATCATGCCACCAAGTCGGGTGCAACAAGTCCATTAATTCACACCCATAGTCAGGAACAGAGGCTGCTGTGGGGAGAGGGGTTACTGAATAACAGAGTGAGGGAGCTGGATGGAGAATGGAATGTGTGCTGCTGTCTCTCTGTTTGAAGATCACATTGTCATTGGAAAATCTATCTTTCCCTTTTGCAGAGCCAGTAACATTCCAGTATGAAACTTTGCTCTATATACTGTTGGTCTTCGTCCTCATACTCTCCTGCCTACTGATTATCTTGTGCAAACGAGCTTCAAGAAAGAAAAGGGACTTGACGTTAGGAGGCAAGTTTTGTGAACGCATCCCTGTGTATGAGGGACTCATAGTACTGAGGTGATGTAATTGTGCCTGTGGACTGGGTGAGCGTTAAAGAATGGAGACTGATTCAGGGATAGTACTGAGGTGAAAGAGTGGGAATGCGGACAGTGGGAAGAATTGATGGGAAGGGTGAGTGTGTGGGAGTGCTGGGGAAGGGTCTGGTCTGAGAGGAAGGGCCTGGTGTGAGGGAGGCGGGAGTAAGGGGAAAGGCCTGGTGTGAGGGGGGGCGGGAGAGAGGAGGAGGCCCTGGTGTAAGGGGGTGGGAGTCTGGGGAAAGGCCTGGGTGTGAGGGGGTGGGAGTCTGGGGAAGGGCCTGGGTGTGAGGGTGTGGGAGAAAGGAGGGCTTGGTGTGACGGGGCGGGAGTCTGGGGAAGGGCCTGGGTGTGAGGGGGTGGAAGAGAGGAGGAGGGCCTGGTGTGAGGGTGTGGGAGTCTGGGGAAGGGCCTGGGTGTGAGGGGGTGGGAGTCTGGGGAAGGGCCTGGTGTGAGGGGGTGGGAGTCTGGGGAAGGGCCTGGGTGTGAGGGGGCGGGAGTCTGGAGAAGGGCCTGGTGTGAGGGGGCGGGAGTCTGGGGAAGGGCCTGGTGTGAGGGGGCGGAAGTGAGGGGAAGGGCTTGGTGTGAGGGGGTGGGAGTCTGGGGAAGGGCCTGGTGTGAGGGGGCGGGAGTCTGTGGAAGGGCCTGGTGTGAGGGGGTGGGAGTCTGGGGAAGGGCCTCGTGTGAGGGGCCGGGAGTGAAGGGAAGGGCCGGGTGTGAGGGGGCCGGGAGTGAAGGGAAGGGCCGGGTGTGAGGGGGCGGGGTCTGGGGAAGGGCCTGGTGTGAGGGGGCGGGAGTCTGTGGAAGGGCCTGGTGTGAGGGGGTGGGAGTCTGGGGAAGGGCCTCGTGTGAGGGGCCGGGAGTGAAGGGAGAGGCCTGGTGTGCGGGGCCGGGAGTGAAGGGAGAGGCCTGGTGTGAGGGGGCGGGGTCTGGGGAAGGGCCTGGTATGAGGGGGCGGGAGTGAAGGGAAGGGCCTGGTGTGAGGGGGTAGGAGTCTGGGGAAGGGCCTTGTGTGAGGGGGCGGGAGTGAAGGGAAGGGCCTGGTGTGAGGGGGTGGGAATCTGGGGAAGGGCCTTGTGTGAGGGGGCGGGAGTGAATGGAAGGGCCTGGTGTGAGGGGGTGGGAGTCTGGGGAAGGGCCTGGTGTGAGGGGACGGGAGAGAGGAGGAGGGCCTGGTGTGAGGGGCCGGGAGTCTGGGGAAGGGCCTGGTGTGAGGGGGCGGGAGTCTGGGGAAGGACCTGGTGTGAGGGGGCGGGAGTCTGGGGAAGGGCTTGGTGTGAGGGGGCGGGAGTCTGGGGAAGGGCCTGGTGTGAGGGCGCGGGAGTGAAGAGAAGGGCCTGGTGTGAGGGGGCGGGAGTCTGGGGAAGGGCCTGGTGTGAGGGGACGGGAGAGAGGAGGAGGGCCTGGTGTGAGGGGCCGGGAGTCTGGGGAAGGGCCTGGTGTGAGGGGGCGGGAGTCTGGGGAAGGACCTGGTGTGAGGGGGCGGGAGTCTGGGGAAGGGCTTGGTGTGAGGGGGCGGGAGTCTGGGGAAGGGCCTGGTGTGAGGGCGCGGGAGTGAAGGGAAGGGCCTGGTGTGAGGGGGCGGGAGTCTGGGGAAGGGCCGGTGTGAGGGGGCGTGAGTCTGGGGAAGGGCCTGGTGTGAGGGGGCGGGAGTCTGGGGAAGGGCCTGGTGTGAGGGGAAGGGCCTGGTGTGAGGGGGCGGGAGTCTGGGGAAGGGCCTGGTGTGAGGGGGAGGGAGTGAAGGGAAGAGCCTGGTGTGAGGGGAGGGGACAGCAGTGAGGGAAAGAAGTTGGTGTAAGCAGATGGCAGTGAGGGGTGGGAACAGCAGTGGGGGGGGGCAGGAGTGAGGGGACTGAGGGGTGAGCTGGGAGATGTGGCACAGAGGAGACTGGGACTGGGAAAGAGGGGTCTGTATAATGGGGTTACATTGACAAACCCCATGTCATTCACTGTTGTCTATTCTTCCCTTTCAAAGATTCGAATAAGCCGGGAAAAGAGCAGGAATGCGCCTGCGAGCCACAGACCATTTATGCTTTGGTGCAGCCAATGAAGAAACATCAAGAGACACGCCCTCCCCCAGAAGGAAATGAGATGGTAAAGGGAAATGGGACACACATTTCTCCCCCAGAGACTCTACATTCCCTGAATCACTGATTCCCTCTCAATCTCCTGATAATCTTCTCATCCGTTCCTGAACTGCTGTACTGAGTCCTTCAAACACGCACAGTAAGATCCCAGCATTCAATGAAGGCACCAGCTGCCTCATTTTTCAAAGTGACCTCCACCAGTGAGAATGGCGATGGCAGAGGTTGCGTGGAAATACCAAAACTCTCTGAGGCGGACACACATCACCCCGATCAGGATGGCCATTGACAGTTCATTCACTGACACTGGGCCAAACATCATCCTAAACAGCATTGAGGGATGTTCAATGCCATTATCTTCACTGAAATCCCCGCCCCCCCCCCCCCCCTCACCCCTCACCCTGGGGGCTACCATTGACCAGAAACTTGGCTAGCCATATTAATACTGTGGCTACAAGAGCAGGTCAGAGGCTCGGAATCCTGTGGCGAGTAACTCACCTCCTGACTCCCCAAAGAGCATTCTAACCCTCCACCACCGGCGCACAGTGGCAGCCGTGTGTGCCATTACAAGATTCACGGTAGGAACTCGCCAAAGTTCCTTAGACGCCACCTTCCAAACCCATGACCACGAACATAAAGAAAGACAAGGGCAGCAGATACCTGGGAACCCCACCACCTGGAGGTTCCCCTCCAAGTCACTCACCGTCCTGACTGGGAAATATATCGGCCGTTCCTTCACTGTCGCTGGGGCAACATTGGAACTCCCTCCCGAACAGCACCGTGGGTGTACCTACACCTCAGGGACTGCAGCCGTTCAAGATGGCGGCTCACCACCACCTTCTGAAGGGCAATTAGAGACAGACAATAAATTCTGGCCTTGTCAGTGATGCCCACATCCCATCCCATAAAAAACAGAATCTTTCTTTCTTTCACTGATCAGACTTTTCTACTTGTTCTGTAGGTAGCGACGGAGACTGAGACACCATTCACAGTCTACGATACGGTCAAGAACCCTGGAGTCCCAGTTTCTCAACTGCCTGATCAACAATGTGATTAAATTCTGGGCCTGTTCACACCAGGATAGGCTTAGATTTCAGCCTGGTCTGAACTGTGTGAGCTGAACCCAGCCTGGCTCCACAGCAGGTTCCGATTAAGCTTTGTTCCAAATCGCAGAAGATACCATTTGACTCATCTAATCTGTGCTGGATTCTTTTTTGTAAACTTATCTTTTAAGGTCTTTGAATTTGAATTTGCTTGACATACTCACACTGCCATCGTTCTTACACGAAACCCACCACCGGGTGGGGGGGGGGGGGGGGTCACCTTCGGTGGGACCGGAAGATCCTGCTGGCGGGAATGACTGGAAAATCTTGCCCATTGCAATGAAACGTGTGCTTAAGAGAGAAAGACAGGGCAGCACGGTGGCGCAGTGGGTCAGCCCTGCTTCCTCACGGCGCCAAAGTCCCAGGTTCGATCCCGGCTCTGGGTCACTGTCTGTGTGGAGTTTGCACATTCACCCCGTGTTTGCGTGGGTTTCGCCCCCACAACCCAAAGATGTGCAGGGTAGCTGGATTGGGCACGCTAAATTGCCCCTTAATTGGAAAAAAAATGAATTGGGTACTCTAAATTTGAAGAAAAAAAGGAGAGAGAAAGACAGAGAATACAGATATCTTTACATTTATTTTAATGAGCAATAAAGAATGTAAGTAGACAAGGAATAGGAATAGGAGTAAACCACATGGCCTCCTCAAGCCTGCTGCACCATTCCATATCACATGGCTGATTGTCTACCTCAAATCCAGCCAGTCTCTTGATTCTCTGAGAGACCAAGAATCACTTTGTCTCAGCCTTAAATATGTTCAAGGGTGGAGTGTCCATAGCTCCCTGGGGTCAAGGAACCCAAAGATTCATAACCCTCTGAGTAAGGAAGTTTCCTTTCATCACAGACCTAAATCTCCTTTGAGACTGTTTCAAGATTAAGATAAATAGTTTTTTGAAGAATAAAGGGATTAAGGGTTATTGTGTTCAGGCGGGAAAGTGGAGCTGAGTCCACAAAAGATCAGCCTTGATCTCATTGAATGGAGGAGCAGACTCGTAGGACCAAATGGCCTACTCCTGCTCCTAGTTCTTGTTCTTATGTCTCACCATTCTATATTCCCCAGCCAGGGAGAAACAGTAAGAAGTCTTACAACACCAGGTTAAAGTCCAACAGGTTTGTTTCAAACATTAGTACGGCAGTACGGTAGCATTGTGGATAGCACAATCGCTTCACAGCTCCAGGGTCCCAGGTTCGATTCCGGCTTGGGTCACTATCTGTGCGGAGTCTGCACATCCTCCCCGTGTTTGCGTGGGTTTCCTCCGGGTGCTCCGGTTTCCTCCCACAGTGCTCACCCCAGTCCAACGCCGGCATCTCCAAATCATGGGAGAAACAGCTTCACAGTGTCAATCCCCTTCAGGATCTCAGTGAATGGTATTGTCAATGGGCTAGTAATCCAGAGGGCCAAGCTAATGCTCTGGGGAACCCGGTTCAAATCCCACCACAGGGACCGCTGAATTTCAATTCAAATAATAAAAATCTAAATATTAAAACTCTAACAACGATCACAAAGTCATTGTCGATTGTCACAAAAAACCATCTGCAGTCCTTCCCTGGTCTGGCCTACTTGTGACTCCAGATCCACAGGAATGTAGTTGACTCTTAAATGCCCTCTGAAATGGCCCATCTTCACCTGCCTGCCTGCTGCTGATACATGTATCCATGATGGTATCAGTAGAAGGGACCACCGCACAGTCCTTGTGGAGACAAAGTCACATCTTCTCATTGCGGATACCCTCCATCGTGTTGTGTGGCGCTTCCGTTTTGCTCAATGGAATAGACTTTGAACAGATCTGGCAACTCCAGACTGGGCATCCATGAGACTCTGTGAACCATCAGCATCAGCAGAATTGCACTCAGCCACAATCTGCAGCCTCACAGCCTGGCATATCCCCCACTCTTCCGTTACCCTCAAGCCAAGGGATCAACCCTGGTTCAATGAAGTGGGTAGGAGGGTATGCCAGGAGCAGCGTCAGGTAGACCTAAAAATGAGGTGTCACTTTGGTGCATTCCTTTTTGCTCCCCTCACCTGAATGTTTCTGTAGCACAGTGCCATGGTCAGATAGTTCACCCACCTTGCAGCCTCCACTCCCTCAAACCTGTTAGACCATTCTAAAGGCCGAGGCTTCTGCCGTCTTGAGTCCCCTTACCTGCCTCACTCGCAGTCATGCTCTCCTCTCCCTGACTAATGACCAAATCAGAAAACCCTGTCTTAAGAGATGCGACTGCCTCGTGGTATAAAGAGTCCAGGTAACTTCCCCTTCCTGATGTGTCACAGCATCTGCAGCTCAGGCTCCAGTGCCTGAACTCTGAGCCGAAGAAGCTCCTCGAACTTCAAACCCTGACTGCAGACTTGTCTGTCCTGGATCAGACTGCCTCCCACTGGTTACAGCTGTGATACATCACCTGTCCCTTTGTTCTATTCGTTCGTGGAGAGTGGGCGTTGCTGGCGAGGCCAGCATTTATAGAACCTATTTGCCCTAGAACTGAGTGGATTGCTAGCCCATTTCAGAGGGTAGTGAAGAGTCAACCACATTGCTGTGGCTCTGGAGTCACATGTAGGCCAGACCAGGTAAGGACGACAGATTCCCTTCCCTTAGTGAACCAGATGGGTTTTTACCACAATGGTTTAATGTTCGGCATTAGACCTTTAATTCCAGATTTTTACTGATTTAAAATGTCACCATCTGCCATGGTGGATTCAAACCCTAACCCCAGAGCATTACCCTGGTTCTTTGGATTACTTGTCCAGCAACAATACCATTACGCCACTGCCTTCCAAGGGGTGATTCCCATCTTGCCATTCTTAATGTGTTCTAATTAACTATCTCATTATTTTTATTCAATGAGATATTTTGCTTTTATTTTTATTAATTTTATTAACCTTATCGCGAGTTCCTAGATTATTTTGAATGTTGGGAATATAATAAGTCTTCGTTAATTCCAAGTTAATCAACAAATAACTAGAAGTTCTAACAAGGCACAAGTCACGTGGGTGATGGAATACTGCCCACTTGCCTGGGTGAGTGCAGCTCCAACAAAACGCAAGAAGCTTGTGTCAGGAAATAGAGGTAGTTTTACTTCATTAATATTTGTTTTGTGGGTATCAGAAATAAGGGCCGGGATTCTCTCCTACCCGGGGGGGGGGGGGGGGGGGTCCCGGCGTGTTGGAGTGGCGTGAACCACTCCGGCGTCGGGCACCTTTAGGGGCCCAGCCCTAACATTGAGGGGCTAGACCCGCCCCGGAGTGGTTCCCGCTCCGCCGACTGGCGTGAACAGCCTTTGGCGCCATGCCAGCCGGGGCCGAAAGGACTTCGCCGGCCGGCGTAGGTCCGCGCATGCGCCGGAGCGTCAGCGGCTGCTGACATCATCGCGGCGCATACGCAGGGGAGGGGGTCTCTTCTGCCTCCGCCATGGTAAAGACCATGGCGAAGGCGGAAGAAAAGGGTTATGGGCCAGGCCACTGTGGGGGCACCCCCCTGGGGTCAGATCGCCCCGCGCCCCTCCCAGGACCCTGGCGCCCGCGCCGCCAATCCTGCCGGTCAGGTAGGTGTTTTGATTCCCGCTGGCAGGAGAGGCCTGACAGAGGCGGGACTTAGGCCCATTGCGGGCCGGAGAATCGCCGCGGGGGGCCAGCCGACCGGCGCGGCGGAATTCCCGCCCCCGCCGAATCTCGGGTGGCGGAGAATTCATGACACGGCGGGGGCGGGATTGATGCCAGCCCAGGCAATTCTCCAACCTGCCGGGGGGGTCGGTGAATCCCGCTGCATGTGTGGCTTTAAGTTTAAGTTTAATTTGTGTTTCTGTATTTGTAAGCTAAGAAAGGATCTAAACCAAAAAAAGAGAGGATTGAAACTTCAGTTTAGCTTCATGTTAAAATATGTTCCTGCCAGTCTGTAGTTTGGTTCAGATGCCTGCATTGAATTGATGGTTTTACAACTTTAAAGCCAATAGGGTTAAATCAAAACCAGGCCATTGACAAGCAAGCAGAGACCACACAACCAGAGGCCGTGCTAAGACAGAAGTAGCTGTTGACTTAGTTGTAGGCTAGTGCCAGGAGCAGCCAGACATAGGACAGGGAACTGCAGACAGCTGATCTCCCAAAAGAATGAAAGAAAGTCCTAGAATTCCCAGGGGATGGGACAAAGGAATATCTCAGGAAGATGATTAAGTAATGAAACAAGGAAGAGAAATCTGAGCAAGGTCCTGTTCAGGGAAATAGTCATAGAATCATACAGCACAGAAAAGACCCTTCGGCCCATCAAGTCTGCGCCAGTCAAAAACAACGAGCTAACTATTCGAATCCCATTTTCCAGACTTGACCCAAAGCTTTGTATGCCCTGGGATCGCAAGTGCACATCTAAATACCCCCTATGAGAGTCTCTGCCTCCACCACCCTTGCAGGCAGCGAGTTCCAAACTCCCACCACCCTCTGGGTAAAAATGTTTTTCCTTCCATCTTCACAGGGTGGCTTGATGGCACAGTGGTTAACACTGTTGCCTCACAGCTCCAGAGACTTGGGTTCAATTCCGGCCTCGGGTGACTGTGTGGAGTTTGCACTTTCTCCCCGTGTCTGCGTGGGTTTCCTCCGGGTGCTCAGGTTTCCTCCCACAGTCCAAAGAAGTGCAGGTTTAGGTAGATTGGCCATGCTAAATTGCCCCTTAGTGTCCCAAAAGTTAGGTGGGGTTACTGAGTTATGGGGATAGGATGGAGGCATGGGCTTAAATAGCATGCTCTTTCCAAGGGCCGGTGCAGACTCAATGGGCCGAATAGCCTCCTTCTGTACTGTAAAATCTAAGATCTATCTATGATACCCTCTAAACCTCGACCCGTACCTGAAATCTATGTCCCCTGATCATTGACCCCTCCACCAAGGGGAAAAGTTTGTTCCTGTCTACTCTGTCTATGCCTCTCTTAGTTTTATACATCTCAATCATGTCCCCTTGAGAAGGTGGTGGTGAGCTGCCTTCAAATTAAAGTAAAGAGCAGGGAAATGGCTCTGAATTCAAAAGACAGGTTAAGGAAATAGATTTAACGTCAGTTGTATCGGAAGCCAGATATCTGAGCTGCTCAAAAGGTTGGTGACTCCTTATTGCAGGCCTGCGAGGCAGGGCGTTCTCTTGGCATGGCTGAGTACCTGAGAGAGTCTGTGGAAGGCAAAGATTGAATGCACGTAGTGATCCTGGGCAGAGATATACCAAAAAGGAGAGATTAAAACCCTGGAGGTGGATCCTCGGTGAAGGCCTCTGAGACAAAGTGTTGTGTGGGAGAAGATTCCAAACTGCATTCTTCTGGAACAGAGATTAGTATCTCTCATGTGAAAGGCAATTGCAGTGAGGCCAGTTAGCTCACAGTGTGACAAACGTCTGCGGGGTTGATGAGAAATCAGTAAAAGTTGAATTGGGTGGCATATATTACCTGATTTAATGCACAGTGTCTGACATTTCACCAATTTGTTTACATGGACTTTGTACTTACAACATTAGAGGACAAGATATATTTTGTACAATTTTTACCCTTACAAATCTGAATGATGATGTAAAGGTATAACTGAGGTGGGGGAGCAGTGTATTATTATTAATCTTTTTTAAAAATTAATGTTTTATTCTTTTGTTCAGAGTTCAGCACTCGCCCTGTGGCCCTTTTCATCCACGTCTCTAAACAGATCCTGGGATCTGATCTGTCCAGTCGTAACTTCAGCTGGGATTGTAACTACCATCCTGGGAAAAGGAACACATTTAATTGGCTCCTCAGCACTCACTCCTACCAGCACCGAGCCTCAGTGGC
Source organism: Scyliorhinus canicula (assembly GCF_902713615.1). NCBI lineage: Eukaryota > Metazoa > Chordata > Chondrichthyes > Carcharhiniformes > Scyliorhinidae > Scyliorhinus > Scyliorhinus canicula. The sequence continues at coordinate 201,863,004 of NC_052151.1, forward strand.
AGCCGTGTGTGCAATCTACAAGATGCACTGCAGCCGCTCACCAAGGCTCCTCAGGCAACCCCTTCCAGACCTGTGAACGTTACCATCTAGAAGAACAAGGGCAGCAGATAGCTGGGAACACCACCACGTGGAAGTTCTCCTCCAAGCCACGCGCCATCCTGACTTGGAAATATCTCTGCCATCCCTTCACTGTGGTTGGGTCAAAATCCAGGAACTCCCTCTCTAATAGCACAATGGGTGCACCTATACCTCGGGGATTGCAGCAGTACAAGAAGGTAGCTCATCACCATCTTCTCAAGGTGCATTTAGGGATGGGAAATAAATGCTGGTCCCATGAATCAATAAGGAGAATAAGGTGAAACAACATGATTTGATCAGTCTCAGTTCAAACAGTGTTGGAAAAACCTTTCCTTTTAATGAAATGAAATGAAAATGGCTTATTGTCACAAGTAGGCTTCAATGAAGTTACTGTGAAAAGCCCCTAGTCGCCACATTCCGGCGCCTGTCCGGGGAGGCTGGTACGGGAATCGAACTGTGCTGCTGGCCTGCTTGGTCTGCTTTAAAAGCCAGCGGTTTAGCCTGGTGAGCTAAACCAGCCCCTGAGGGTGAAGTTGAGGGAATGTTGGAGTGGGATGAAAGTTTGGACAACGGATAAGGGGATTGATCAGGATTGACCCTCGGTAGTCTGTGCATGTGTTCAGCTTGTAGTAGTCAATATTTTTCCCGCTTCTGGACTGTGGTAGAAAGATTCAACAACGCTCGTTATGGAAAAATAATAAGACTTTATTTTCAAACAGACTGCATGCAGTTTTGGCTGAAAGTTGAGGTCAGAGAGCAGTTACTACCACTGTTGATTCCTACTCTAGTTCGCGCGTTCACAGAGAATCAGCTCAGCATTTATACATTATCAGAATCAAGATTACGTGACTACAGCTTGGTCAGGAATTCGATCAGAAGTACAAACATAAGCAATATCATAAAACAGGCGTCACCTTGCTGACCTTTCAGGACTCTTTGTCCTTTGATGGAATATTTAAATGTTGGAGGAGACTCCTTCCTGATCTTACCTTGTCGTATTTAGACTGCCTTGGGTTATGAGGAGTTAGTCTTATCAGAATTTGCGGAGCTCAGGCATTTTGGAACAGCTTGACCTTCTCTGATCAGGCTTTAGGCTATGCGAAGTCAGCTTTTCTTACATTGTACCAAGTAATTGACCAGTTTTCCCATCATGCCATTACTTATTTCGTACAACATCACAAGCTGTCTGATGGACAGGAAATACCCAACTCTGTAAGGACTGGATAATATATGCTTGTATTTAACCTTATGTTAAGGGTCAAATAGGAATAAAAGAAAAGTTCAAATTCCTTTCATTAACAACTGGGAGAGAGGATTATTTCTCTTTCCCGGAGAGTCCTATGTGAGAGTCCTAGGACTGCGTGAACTGCTTTGGCTGTATTTTTAGGGTGAATGTGTTATAATATTTTTCAAAAAATATTAATAAACTTGATTAACGTTGAACACATAATTGTCAGTAACCTGTTATTTAAAGGAAGGGACAATCTTAACAAAAAACAAATTTAATCCTTATTCGTTTATGTAACAAGCGGTATAAGAAATATTAGCAAAACATTTTGTCAAATTGTGCACTATTGCCAATTTTGCCAATGCCGTGAGCAACCCCTCAACGGCAGAGATTAAAGTATCACTGGGAACAATATGGACCATTTCAATGCAATCAGAGGATCTTGCTATCATTAACTGAGATATTGGGCAGAAAAACATTCACTCCAGTATGAATGAAACATCTCCTAATGCATTGCACGATTCTTTATTACTAATCAGGAACAATGCCATGGGAGATCTGTCAGTACGACCCCATTACAGAGTGGAACATCCTAATGTTACTGAACGCTCAACAACACACAAACCAGGAGCAAATGCCATGGGAGATAGAGCCATAGGGCACGATCTACCATTCCTGTTGTACCTGTATTCAGCGCGATGTGGCTGGTAGGTGCCGGGAGATCTCTCTTCCAGGATCTACCCGACTCACCATGCCTTGCAAGATCTAACGCGATCTGAATCCCACCCATTGTGAGACAGGTCGTCTCATTCTAATATTCTCTCCTTTGATCTGCACAAGGAGTGGGATCTAACCCCTTCGCCTCGAGACCTTGGACGAGCGCCGTTCAGTGCTAGTCTCCACAATGGGGACCAGACGGAAGGCCCTTGTGGGGGTCTCCCAGGGGATCGGAGGTGTCCAGGTGCTTGCCCACTAGGTAGGGGGAGAACGTGGCACTACTGGTGCCACCTTGGCAGTGCCTGACTGACACCCTGACAGTGCCACCTGGGTGCCGGCCTGGCATTGCCAAGGTGCCCAGGTGACCCTGTCAGCTGGCAGGGCCAAGGTGCCAGACTGGCACTGCATGTGAGGTGGGGTGCAAAGGGACCTGAGGGCTCCCTGATAGGTGAGTTGGGGCTTTGAGGGGGGGGAGGGGGGATTGAGATCGGGGTGCTGTATAAAAATGCCGTCCCGATCTCTTCCTGCACTGAGGGGGTCCGGAGAGTGGAGCTCCTCACTACAGGAAACGGGATTATGTGCAGCCTCGGTCGGGAGTTCTCTGCTGAGGCCCTGAATTGAAACAGACTCCCGATAGTTAGCATGGTGTTTCTCAGGCTATGAGCGCCGGGGAATCCTGGCTAAATGTGTTAGTCACGGCACTGTGTTCCAATTTGGTTAGATCTCGCCCATCGAGCTCAAGGAAAGAGTCCTTTCAGCCCATCATGTCTGCGCCGGCTATCAAGCACCTATCTATTCTAATCCCATTTTCCAACACTTGGCCCGTAGCCTTGTATGCTAGGGCATTTCAAGCGTTCATCTAAATACTTCTTAAATGTTGTGAGGGTTTCTGCCTCTCCCACCCAATCAGGCAGTGAGTTCCAGATTCCCACCGCCCTCTGGGTGAAAAAGATTTTCTTCACGTCCTGATATTCAATAACATTCTATCCAGGAGTAATACCGTGAAAAATCTGTCAATAATATCCATAACATATTGCTTGGTGTAAGGTGCCTAATCTTGTCCAATTCTGAGCATCTCAGTAACCACGAGCAATGCCACAAGAGATTTGACACTAATACCTATGCAACATCACATAGTGTAAGATTCCTAAACTTATTTATTGCTCAACACCACACTAACCAGGAGCAATGCCACGGGTGATCAATCAGCATTAATTATCACATATTACGCATTGCTTCTATCATGGTAGGGAACATTAATGTTTAAATATAAATCTGTAATGGACTGAAGGAACTACACCATGAACTTTATTGTATTGAGACTTACACAAAGCAAGTACGATAAACTTGATGATATACATTTTGTAACCACATATGCTGTGAATTCAATTCTCACTTCCCTCTAAAGGTCACATGAACTCCAGAAAATTAATTCACTTCTCATGGGATTGACCCAATGGTATACCACAGGAAGAATTGCAGGGCCTGGAGGAGGTTACAGAGAAGGGAGGTTGCAGAGAAGGGAGGGGCTGGAGGAAGTTACAGAGATAGGGAGGGGTGCAGGGGCTGGTGGAAGTTACAGAGACAGGGAACATTGTAGGGGCTGGTGGAAGGTACAGCCAAATGGGAGGGTTATAGAGGCTGGGGGAGGTTACAGGGATAGGGAAGGTTGTAGGGGCTGGGGGAGGTTACAGAGATAGGGAGGGTTGTAGGGGCTGGGGGATGTTACAGGGATAGGGAGGGTTGTAGCGGCTGGAGGAGGTTACAGAGATAGGGAGGGTTGAAGGGGCTGGGGGAGGTTACAGAGATAGGGAGGGTTGTAGGGGCTGGGGGATGTTACAGGGATAGGGAGGATTGTAGGGGCTGGAGGAGGTTACAGAGATAGGGAGGGTTGTAGGGGCTGGGGGAGGTTACAGAGATAGGGAGGGTTGTAGGGGCTGGAGGGGGTTACAGTGATAGTGAGGGTTGTAGGGGCTGGGGGAGGTTACAGAGATAGGGAGGGTTGTAGGGGCTGGAGGCGGTTACAGAGATAGGGAGGGTTGTAGGGGCTGGAGGAGGTTACAGAGATAGGGAGGGTTGTAGGGGCTGGAGGGGGTTACAGTGATAGTGAGGGTTGTAGGGGCTGGGGGAGGTTACAGAGTTAGGGAGGGCTGGGGGAGGTTACAGAGATAGTGAGGGTTGTAGGGGCTGGGGGAGGTTACAGAGATAGGGAGGGCTGGGGGAGGTTACAGAGATAGGGAGGGTTGTAGGGGCTGGGGAGGTTACAGAAATAGGGAGGGTTGTAGGAGCTGGGGGAGGTTACAGAAATAGGGAGGGTTGTAGGAGCTGGGGGAGGTTACAGGGATAGGGAGGGTTGTAGGGGCTGGAGGTGGTTACAGGGATAGGGAGGGTTGTAGGGGCTGGGGGAGGTTACAGCCATAGGGAGGGTTGTTGGGGCTGGAGGAGGTTACAGAGATAGGGAGGGTTGTTGGGGCTGGAGGAGGTTACAGAGATAGAGAGGGTTGTTGGGGCTAGGGGAGGTTACAGCCATTGGGAGCGTTATAGGGCTAGGGGAGGTTACAGAGTTGAGGACAAGGTCAAATTGGGAAATTGAAGAGGATGAGTAAAATATAAAATTGGACTCGGAGATAATGTAGATCAGTGAGCACAGAGGATGATAGGTGAATGGTTCTTGATGCGAGTCCATGGGGACAGCCCTCTTGGTGTTTGCTGTTGGGATCTTGCTGTGCACAGGTGGGTGCAATTTTCCTGATGGGATGACAGTGGACTGCTGTCTGGAAATAGCCCGTGGCACTTTGAGATAGTTCCCGAGGCAACTGAAAATCTCTTCTCTTCCTTCTCTCCACACCCTTCTTCAGCTCCTCCATCGCCTCCTCCTCCAGTCAATTTCCTCCTTCTGTTCTTCCATCCAGCCATGGACAAGTCCCACTCCCTCTCCTCGCAGCTCTGTGAGGGAGGCGGGAGTCACAACAACTTATGTCAGGACATCCGGTTCGTGGATTCTGGTTGGGTGACTGAGCCGCTGTCTGGAGGGATATGCAGGAGAGATAGAGGGGAGTGGAGTTGAAGAGGAGAAAGAACAGGAGAAAGGGCGGAGAGGGGAGGGGAGCAGTGAGACGGGATGGAGAGTGTGGCGCTAACAATTGTACGCAAAGACTCGAGTGAAGTACAAGAGAGGCTTTATTGCTGTGAGATGCTATTCCTCCGGCGGCAGCTGTAGAATAGGATCTCAGTGAAGCTAGCGCATATTTATACACAAGCTCCCTGTGGGCGGAGCTAGCCGGCTGGGGCTTACCGGAGAAACGTGTATTACAGGTACGGCCATACATCCCCCTACTGCAAGTACACATATCTACAGTGGTTGTATCACCACATTCACCCGCTGTAAAAAATGAGTCCGGCGGGGTGACGTGGAACTATAATACAAAAGGTGATCTATGTACAAAAGGTCCAAACAACAGAAAACCAAGAGTCCATCCGGTTAGCAGGTCACAGGTTGAGCCGAATCGGCGGTCGAACATTCCGCTGTGATCGGCGTAGCTGTGGTGGCAACGTCGGCACAGGCGGTGTTGGCGACAACGATGCAGGTGCTGGCGGCGTTGGTGCTGGCCAGTGGCGGGATGACTCCGCGAGCGAGCCAGAATCTTCCGTGTCCTCCAGTATGGGCAGGGGGACGAGGGATGGACCTGGTGGGAACGAATATGGGGGCGCCGGGGAAAAGGAGGGTGGCGCGGGGTGGAGAAAAGGGGCGTGTGATCGGCACCTGAGGGAGCCAGGTCCTGAAGCGAGACTGTGTCCTGGCGGCCATTGGGGAACTCCACGTAGGCATACTGGGGGTTGGCGTGGAGCAGGCGTACTTTGTCCACCAGGGGTTCCGCCTTGAGGTGCCTGAGGTGCCTACGGGGACGGACTGGGCCCGGAGCAGCGAGCCAAGTCGGGAGCGACACCCCGGATGTAACTTCCTCGGGAAGGCAAAAACACGTTCATGGGGTGTACTGTTAGTTGCAGTGCACAGTATTGACCGAATGGAATGGAGCGCGTCAGGGAGGACCTGCTGCCAGCGAGCGGCTGGGAGGTTCCTGGACCGTAGGGCCAGCTGGACGGCCCTCCATACCGTCCCATTCTCCCTCTCTACCTGCCCGTTTCCCCGAGGGTTGTAGCTGGTCGTCCTGCTGGAGGCGATAACCCTGCTGAGCAGGAACTGACGCAGCTCATCGCTCATGAATGAGGATCTCTTGTCACTGTGGATGTAGTCGGGGAAACGGAACAGAGGGAATATGGAATCCAGGGCCTTGATGACGGTGGCAGACGTCATATCCGGGCATGGGATGGCGAAGGGGAACCTAGAAAATTCATCGACCACACTAAGGATGTAGGTGTTGTGGTCGGTGGGGGAGAGGGGCCCTTTGAAATCCACACTGAGGCGTTCAAAAGGGGCGGGACGCTTTCACCAGGCGCGCGTGATCTGGCCGGTAGAAGTGCGGCTTGCACTCCGCACAGACCTGGCAGTCTCTGGTGACTGCCCATACTCCCTCGACGGAGGAGGGCAGATTGCGGGCTTTGATTAGGTGGTACAAACGAGTGATCCCCGGATGGCAAAGGCTCTCGTGCAAGGCACGGAGCTGGTTCACTTGTGCGCTGGCACATGTACCTCGGGAGAGGGCGTCTGGGGGCTCGTTGAGCTTGCCGGGGCGATACAAGATCTCGTAGTTATAGGTGGAGAGCTCAATTCTCCACCGCAAGATTTTGTCATTTTAGATCTTGCCCCGCTGCGTGTTATTGAACATGAAGGCTACCGACCGTTGGTCAGTGAGGAGAGTGAATCTCCTGCCGGCCAGGTAATGCCTCCAGTGCCGTACCACTTCAACGATTGCCTGGGCCTCCTTTTCAACAGAGGAGTGTCGAATTTCGGAGGCGTGGAGGGTGTGGGAAAAGAATGCCACGGGTCTGCCTGCCTGATTCAGCGTGGCGGCAAGGGCGACATCTGAAGCGTCGCTCTCTACTTGGAAAGGCAGTGTCTCATCTACTGCGTGTATCCCGGCCTTGGCTATGTCAGAGCGAATACGGTGAAGGCCTGTTGTGCCTCGGCCGTGAGGGGAAAATGTGTGGACTGGATTAGTGGGCGGGCCTTGTCTGCGTATTGTGGGACCCACTGGGCGTAGTAAGCAAAGAACCCCAGGCAGCGTTTGAGAGCCTTGGGGCAGCGGGGGAAGGGAGATCCATTAGGGGGCGCATGCGGTCGGGGTCGGGCCCCAGTAGTCCGTTTTGGACTACGTAGCCGAGGATGGACAAACGGCCTGAGCGGAACACACACTTCTCCTTGTTACACGTGAGGTTAAGGAGGGATGCAGTGTTGAGGAATTTAGCAACGTTGGCGTCATGGTCCTGCTGGTCATGGCCGCAGATGGTGACATTGTCTAAATACGGAAAAGTGGCCTGCAGTCCGTACCAGTCAACCATTCGGTCCATTTCTCATTGAAATACCGAGACCCCGTTTGTGACGCCGAAGGGAACCCTAAGAAATTGGTACAGGCGACCGTCCGCCTCGAAGGCAGTGTAGGGACGGTCCGATTTACGGATGGGGAGCTGGTGGTAGGCAGATTTCAGGTCAATTGTAGAGAAGACCCGGTACTGTGCAATCTGATTGACCATATCAGAAATGCGGGGGAGGGGGTACGCGTCGAGCTGCGTGTACCAGTTGATGGTCTGGCTGTAGTCCACGACCATCCTCTGCTTCTCCCCAGTTTTAACCACTACCACCTGGGCTCTCCAGGGGCTGTTGCTGGCCTCGATGATACCCTCCCGAAGCAGCCGCTGGACTTCGGACCTGATGAAGGCCTTGTCCTGGGTTCTGTACCGTCTGCTCCCGGTGGCGACGGGCTTGCAATCTGCGGTCAGATTGGCAAAGAGGGAGGGAGGCTCGACCTTGAGAGTCGCGAGGCCGCAAACGGTGAGGGGAGGTAGGGGTCTGCCGAATTTGAGGGTGAGGCTCTGGAGGTTGCATTGAAAGTCCAGGCCTAGTATGAGTGACGCGCAGAGGTTGGGGAGAATGTACAGACGGAAACGGTCGAATTCCACGCCCTGTACAGTAAGTTTAACCAGGCAGGAGCCCCGGATTGGGACAGAGTGGGAACCGGAGGCGAGAGGGATCTGCCGGTTGGCGGGGTGGACCGCAAGGGAGTAGCGCCTTACCGTGTCCGGGTGAATGAAGCTCTCGGTGCTCCCGGAGTCGATGAGGCAGAAGGTCACGTGGCCATTGACGAGCACCGTCGAGGAATAGGGTGCCAGGTTGCGAGGACGGGACTGGTCGAGCGTAACGGAGGCGAGTAGCGGGCGATTGGCAGACGAGTCTGATGAGTCCGACGAGTAGCGGCAGCGTCCCGAGTCCCGTGGTCCCGTCCCGAGGGGAGGACAAAATGGCGGCGTCTGGAGTACCTGTGTGGAAGAAGATGTCTGCGGACAAAATGGCGGCGCCCATTGAGCGCACGTTGTGGGGGTGGAGGGTATAGATGACGGCGCCCATGGTGCGCACATGGTGGGGGCGGCGAAAGATGGCGGCGCCCACTGATCGCACGTGGGGTCGGGGGCAGTGGACGGCAGGGCCCATTGTGCGATCGGCTGAGGCGAGGGGGGAATGCGGGCGCGATAGCGGCAACCGTCCGGGACTGACACACCGCTGCAAAGTGGTCTTTCTTGCCACAAGCTTTGCAGGTCGCGGTGCGGGCCGGGCAGCGCTGGCGGGGATGCTTCTGCTGACCACAGAAGTAGCATCGGGGACCCCCAGGGTGCGCGGTGCGGCGAACAGCGCAAGCATAGTGCGCGGGGGCGGCTGCTGGGGGGGGCGTTTGGGGGTCCACGAGGGGTAGGACGGGTGGGCCGAGTGGCTAGCGGGGTAGGATCGCGCACTATGGGAGGTGGCCGTCATTGATAGCGCCAGTCTTTGTAGCCGCGAGATCAAGGACAGCCCCTTCCAGCAGTCGTTGCCAGATGGGGTCCGATGCAATGACTGTAACAAAGGCATCCCGCATGAGTAAGTTTGAATATTCTGTGGCTGTGACGGCCTGGCAGTCGCAGTCTCGTACTAGAGGTATAAGGACCCTCCATAAGTCCTCAATCGACTCACCCGGCTGTTGGACGCGAGTAGAGAGTAGATATCTCGCAAACAGGGTGTTCGTCGACTTTGCGTAGTTTTCCTTGAGCAGTTCCATGGCCCGGGCGTAGTCAGGAGCATCTCGAATTAGCGGAAAGACGCTGGAGCTGAGTCTTGAGTAAAGAAGCTGTCGTTTTTGAGCCTCCGTCGGGGGTGGGTCCGCTGAAGAGACGTAGGCCTCGAAGACTGCAAGCCAGTGAACAAAGTCTTTCTTGGCGTGGGGCGACTGCGGATCCAGCTGCAGGCGGTCAGGTTTGATCTTGATGTTCATGGTGTAAGGAAAATCTCACAGCAATAAATTGTGGTGCTAACAATTGTACACAAAGACTCGAGTGAAGTACAAGACAGGCTTTATTGCTGTGAGATGCTATTCCTCCGGCGACAGCTGTAGAATAGTATCTCAGTGAAGCTAGAGCATATTTATACACAAGCTCCCTGTGGGAAAGCAGACATATATACAGTGGTTGTATCACCACAGAGAGGAAGGGAATGAGGGAGAGGGAGAGTGAGGAAGATGGAACAGAGTGAGTGGAGGGAAGGATTGAGCAGTCGGGAGCAGAGGAAAGGGAGAGGAGGGTAGGAAAGAAGGGTGGAGGGAGGGGAAGGAGAGAAGAGGAAAAGGAGAGGGGTGTGGGAGAGGAGAGCATAGGGAGAGGTGAAGGTGAGAAGGGAGTGGTGAGTGGAATGTGGGAGGAGAGGGATATGGGAGGGAGAGGAGAGCGGAAGAAGGGTGGGAGCGGTGAGTGGAGATAGAGGGGAGAGGGGAGGGGAGGGAGAAAATTCGGTGAGGAGTGTTTAAACAATGGGAGGAGAGTTGAGAGGAGAGTGACAGAGACTGGAGGGAGGGAGAAGAAGGGGAGGGAATGGAGGAGGATGTGGAGTGGAGGGTCAATAGAGGAGAGAGCAAGAGGAGTGGGCTGGATTGTGGAAAGTCAAAGGAATGGTAATTGGAGAGATGGGGAGGGGTATACGAGTCTACGGAAGGAGTTACCAACCTTTCCGAGTTTGCATCCAGGTTCTCCCTCACTCGGTGCCTGGGGGAAAAGAGAAGGAGGGAGATAAGTGATCCCATTCCTGACACAGGGCTGGATCCCAAACTCTCGCTCTGTCTCTTCTCTTCATTATCCTCTCTCTACATCTCTTGCTCTGCATTCAATCTCCCACTCAAAACCCCATCTCACAATCGTTATCTCTCCCCTTCTCACTGAGAATTTGGACATCATCAACGCAAATGAGGAAGCAAAGTGTTGAGTTCACAGAAGAAGCCACTTAGGAAGCGTTGGGAATGAGGGGCGGGATTCTCCGACCCCCCGCCGGGTCGGAGAATCGCCGGGGGCCGGCGTCAATCCCACCCCCACCGTGTCCCGAATTCTCCGCCACCAGAGATTCGGCGTGGGTGGGAATCGCGCCCCGCTGGTTGGCAGCCCCCCCCCCCCCCCCCCGGCGATTCTCCGGCCCGCAATGGGCCGAATTCCCGCCGCTGTCAATCCTCTCCCGCCGGCGGGAATCAAACCATCTACCTAACCGGCAGGAGCAGGCGGCGCAGGCGGACTCCGGGGTCCTGGGGAGGGGGCGCAGGGCGATCTGGCCCCGGGGGGTGCCCCCACGGTGGCCTGGCCCGCGATCGGGGCCTACCGATCTGCGGGCGGGCCTGTGCCGTGAGGGCACTCTTTTCCTTCCACCTTCGCCATAGTCTTCACCATGGCGGAGGCGGAAGTGACCCCCTCCCCCGCGCATGCACGGGGTTGACGTCAGCTGACGCTCCGGCGCATGCACGGACTTATGCTGGCCGGCGAAGTCCCTTCGGCCCCGACTGGCATGGCACCAAAGGCCGTCCACCCCAGCCAGCGAAGTGCCAACTACTCCGGCGCGGGCCTAGCCCCTCAATGTGAGTGCTTGGCCCCCAAAGGTGCAGTTCCGCACCTTTGGGGCGGCCCGACGCCGGAGTGGTTCACGCCACTCCGACACGACGGTACCCCCCGCCCCGCCGGGTCGGGGAGAATCCCGGCCCAGAGGTTTATTTACAGACGTATGAAAAGACAATGTACACAGGTCCCACGGCAGTGACTACCAGGCCCGGCTCACACTCGGGCCAGGTTTAAATGCTCTGGTTACCTCTCCCACTCGGAGGGGAAGTTCATACTCCACAAGATTCACTGGGACCCTAATCGGCTCAGCCCCGTGTGTCCTGTGTAGGTTACAACACAAAGAAAATTCAGAGAGAGATAGAAAAGCACAAGTACTGAATAAAACCCACAGACTGATATGGAGAGAGCTAGGGAACTTCAGATGAACCATTTCCTGAACTCCATCTTCCTTCAGTATCAGGAGGGAGGAGTAGCACTGAGTGATTGGAGACAATCTCGGGGGAAGAATTGGGGATTTCTGGTGACGGTGGGACTGAAGAGACAGATCAGTCCTCAGAGGCCCTGTTCAGACCTTTCCCTGACCCTTTACTGAAATAGAGAATTGGGATGGGATTAAGTTGGGTCATGGGCCGGGGAGGCTTCACTCATTTCAGGGGTCAGAATTTGAGGTCAAGTTGTGCAACATGAATTCTCTGAGAGGCTGTCTTATATACAGAGAATTAGTAACGCCCTCTAGTGTTTGATTTACACATAATGTAATTATTAACCCTTCACTAACCTGACGATATTCATATCATTACAGGTAGCACATTGGTTTGCACTGCTGTATTGCAGTGCCAGTGATAGAAACGTACATTTTGAGAAGAAATGATTTAGTGGCATTATAATATTAAAATCATGTATTAGCCATGACAGCAGAAAATGCTGAGAGCATGGGAAAGATCTGATAAGGAAGTCAGTGTTCAAACTGACTATCCATGTTGTAGAATAGACTCATTGTTATCATTACTGGGCAAACATCCCAGTTTTAGAAAACATGGTGGGAAACAGGTGGTTCGATCGCACCATATTATAGAAACATAGAGACGTTTTCCCATGCCATATTATCTCTGAAAACTTGATAGACAGACATTTCAGTCAATTAGATGAATTATAATTATTTTATTCGTTTCATTTTTGTATTGTGCATTTTGATCTGAAGAATTACCACAAACTGAATTGTATTTTGAATTCAACTCAACCATCTATATTTGGACAAACAGCTGATACAGAGATGTATTAAAGGATTGTCCATTTAGTCTGAGATTGTGTCCTCTGGTTCTAGTTTTTCCTACAAGTGGAAACATCCTCTCCACATCCACTCTATCCAGGCCTCGCAATATCCTGTAAGTTTCATCCAGGCCTCGCAGTATTCTGTAAGTTTCAATAATATCCTTCCTCACCCTTCTAAACTCCAATGAGCAATAATAATCTTTATTGTCACAAGTAGGCTTACATTAACACTGCAATGAAGTTACTGTGAAAAGCCCCTAGTCGCCACATTGTGACACCTGTTCGGGTACACAGAGGGAGAATTCAGAATGTCCAAATTATCTAACAGCACGCCTTTCGGGGCTTGTGAGAGGAAACCGGAAACCTACACAGACACAGGGATAACGTGCAGACTCTGCACAGACAATGACCCAAGCCGGGAATCGAACCTGGGACCCTGGCACAGTGAAGCAACAGTGTGCTACTGTGCCGCCACACAGACCCAGAGTCCTCAACCGTTCTTCAGACAACAAGCTCTTCATTGCAGGGATCATTCTTGTGAACCTCCTCTGAAACCTTTCCAAGGCCAGCACGTCCTTTCTTAGATATGGGGCCCAAAACTGCTAAATACTCCAAATGGGGTCTGACCAGAGCCTTATTCAGCCCCAGAAGTACATCCCTGGTCTTGTATTCTAGCCCTCTTGACATGAATGTTAACATTGCATTTGCCTTCCTAACTACCGACTGAACCTGCACGTTAACCTTAAGAGAATTGTGAACAAGGACTCCCAAGTCCCTTTGTGCTTCTGCTTTCCGAAGCATTCCCCCATTTAGAAAATAGTCTTATGCCTCCATTCCTCCTTCCAAAGTGCATAACCTCACACTTTTCCATATTGTATTCCATCCGCCACTTCTTTGCCCACTCTCCTAACTTGTCCAAATCCTTCTGCAACCTGCCTCCTTCCTCAATACCACTTGTCCCTCTACAGATCTTTGTATCATCTGCAAACTTAGCAACAGTGCCTTCAGTTCCTTCTTCCAGATCATTAATGTGTATTGTGAAAAGTTGTGGTCCCAGCACAGACCCCTGAGGCACAGCACTAGTCACCGGCTGCCAGCCTGATAAAGACCCCTTTATCCCCATTCTCTGCTTTCTACCAGTCAGCCAAACCTCTATCCATGCCAGGATCTTACCCTGAACACCATGGACTCTTAACTTATTTAACAGTGTGGCACCTTTTCAAAGGCCTTTGGGAAATCTAAATAAATCACATCCACTGGTCCTTCTTTGTCTAACTTCCTTGTTACCTCCTTAAATGACTCTAATAGATATGCCAGACATGACCTCCCCTTGACAAAGCCATGCTGACTCTATCCAATTTTATCATGCACTACCGCGATCTCATCTTTAATAATGGACTCTAAAATCTTACCAATGACCGAAGTCAGGCTAACCGGCCTATAATTTCCCATCTTCCCTCCCTCCATTCTTAAACAGTGGTGTTACATTAGCCACTTTCCAGTCCTCTGGGACCCTTCCTGCTTCCAGTGATTCCTGAAAGATGACCACCAATGCCTCCACAATCTCCTCAGCTATCTCTTTCAGAACCCTGGGGTGTAGTCCATCCGGTCCAGGTGATTTATCCACCTTCAGACCTTTCCGTTTCCCCAGAACCTTCTCCTTAGTGATGGCCACTGCACTCACCTCTGCCCCCTGATTCTCCTGGAGCTCTGGCATCCCACTGGTGTCTTCCACCGTGATGACTGATGCAAAGTAACTTTTCCATTTGTCTGCCATTTCTTTGTTTCATGTCATTACTTCTCCAGCCACATTTTGTAGTGATCCAATGTCTATTTTTGCCTCTCTCTTACCTTTTATATATTGAAAAAAACTCTTCCTATCTTCTTTTATATTATGAGCTAGCTTGCACTCATATTTCATCTCTTCCTTTATTGCTTTTTTAGTTGTACTCTACTCGCTTTTAAAGGCTTACCAATCTTCTGGCTTCCTACTAATCCTCACCACTTTGTATGCTTTTTCTTCTGCTCTTATGCTGTCCTTGACTTCCCTCAGTAGCCATGGGCACCTTGGCCTCTCCTTAGCATGTTTCCTCCTCCTTGGGATGAATTTCTGTTGTGCTTCCTGGAAAACCCCCAAAAACTCCTGCCATTGCTGTTCCACTGTCTTCCCTGCTCGGCTCCTTTTCCAATCAACTCTGGCCAGCTCCTCCCTCATATCTTTGCAGTTACCTTTATTTAATTGTAATACCGTTACATCTGATTCCAGCTTCTCCCTCTCAAACTGCAGGATAAATTCTGCCATATTGTGGTCAGTGCTCCCTGAGGGTTCCTTCACTTTAAGTTCCCGAATCAAGTCTACCTCATTACACATCACCAAATCCAGAATTGCCTGTTCCCTAGTAGGCTCTGTCAACAACCTGCTCCCTCAGGGTTCCATCACCTTACGTTCCTCAACTCTACCCACAGAGATTCTATGCCTTCTGATCCTATATCGCTTCCCTGCTATCAATTAAACTTCATTCCTTACTAACAATGCAACCCCTCCCCCTTTCCCCATCTGCCTGTCCGTTCGATAGTTCACGTATCCTTGTATATTTAGATCCCAGCCCTGATCCCCTTGCAGCCACGTCTTTGTGATGCCCAGAACAGCGTGCAGGCCAATTTCAATGTGTGCAGCAAGCTCATTTACCTTGATCCATACACTGCGCGCATTTAGGTACAACACCCTCAGTCCTGAATTGACCTCCCTTTTCACACTTGTCATGATTTTTGCTCTGCCTGAGGGTGATGTTGTTCTCTCATTTGTGTTCTCTAGTTCCCCTTCAGTTATTACACCTTCTAACCGCTCTGGTTCCACCCCCCCCCCCCCTTCCCCCCCCCCTCCTGCCATACCAGTGTAAATGCTCCCAAGTGAGTCTAGCAAACCTCCCAGCCAAGATATTGGTGCTCCTCCAGATTAGATGCAACCCCCGTCATTCTTGTACAGATCCCATCTGCCCCAGAAGAGATCCCAATGGTCCAGAAATCTGAAACCCTCCTGTACCACCCAGTTTAGCCACGTCGCTAGCTGCACTATCCTTCTATTTCTAGCCTCACTGGCACGTGGTACAGGGAGTAATCCTGAGATTACAATCCTAGGGGTCCTGCTTTTTAGCTTACTGCCTAACTCCCTGAACGCCTTCTGCAGGACCTCATCACTCTTCCTGCCTATGTCTTTCGTACCTATGTGTGCTATGCCCACTGGCTGTTCACCCTCCCCCTTCAGGATGACCTGTGCTCGTTCAGAGGCATGCTTGACCCTGGCACCAGGGAGGCAACACACCATCCTGGAGTCTCACATCCACAGAAGTGCCTATCTGAGCCCCTTACTTTGGAGAGCCCTATAACTATCGCTCTCCTGCACCAGGCCCTTCCCTGCTGAGCAACAGAGCCAGTTGTGGTGCCGCTGTTCTGGCTGCTGTTTTTTTCCACTGATTGGCTATCCCCCCAACAGTATCCAAAACGGTTTACCTGGTAGAGAGGAGAACAGCCATAGGGATTCCTCCACGGTCTGCCTGCCCTTTCTGGCAGTCACCCATTTGTCTGCCTGCACCTTGGGTGTGACCATGTCTCTATAACTCCTATCAATGACGCTTTCCGCCACCTGAATGCTCCTAAGTGCATTCAACTGCTGCTCCAACTGAACCACGCGGTGTGCGAGGAGCTGTCATTGATTACATTTCCTACAGACGTAGTCAATCGGAAAGCTGGAAGCATCATTGATCTCCCACATCTCACAGTTAGAGCACTGCATCCCGCTGAGTGACACTTATGCACTAGTTAATAAATTCAAAATAAATACTTACATTGTTATTAGAAAAAGTTACAATTAACTATATTGCCCTGGCGCTAGACCTTTACTGTCAAACTAAATGCAAACTGCTAATCTCTGGCCTCAGGTTTAGTTACTCTTCTACCTAGTTCATTAATTAGATTTTCGAATGATTTTTTCCCCCCCAATTTAGCAGATTCCCTTCAAGCCGACCACGTCACATCTTTACTGTGATGTCACTTCAGTCCCCCCCCCCCCCCACTGCAAACCCCCTCCCCCCCCCTCCCCTCCTCCCCCCCCCCCCACCCCCACCCTGCCGGTCCTCTCGGAAATCCACCCAGTGCAGCGTGTGGTCAGAGACCCTGATTGCTGAATACTTAAAGTCAATCATCCTCACCAGCAAAGCCTTATGCAGCACAAAAAAGTCAATCCGGGAGGGCACCGTGTGCACATGGGAGATATACGAAAATTCCTTCATCTTCTGCGTCCCAAATTTCCACGGGTCCACCCTGCCCAACCCACTCCCCCCACACGTTGCATAAGCCCCTTCAGCTCCCTCGCCGCCACCAACACCTTCGCCAACCTTGGGCTCAACCCATTCAAGCATGGCTCAATAAACAAGTTAATATCCCCTCCCCATGATCAACTGGTGCAAATCCAGGTCTGGGATCTTCCCCAGCACCCGCCTCATAAAAGCCATCCCAATTCGGGGTATAAACGGTTATCAGGACCACCAGCATCCCCTCCAGCTTCCCACTCACCATCACAAAACACCCCCCCCCCCCCGCCCGAATCTGCCACAGTGTTCCCCACCTCGAAGCCCACCCGCTTATTCAGCAACACCACCACCCCCCATGACCATTCCTAGATGGAACACCTGCCTTGCCCATTGTTTCCTCAACCTTGTCTGGTCCCAACCTTTAAATACGTCTCTTATAAAAAGGTCATGTTCGCCTTCAGACACCTCCGGTGCGCGAACGCACATGACCGTTTGACTGGCCCATTCAGCTCCCTCACGTTCCATGTGACCAGCCTGCTCGGGAGGGCTCGCCACCTCCTTCCCCTGCCAATCGGCCATATTTCCTTTTTGGTCCCTCCGCGTCCCGAGTCACGCGACCCTCCAGGCCAACCCTCGGATGTCCACCCTCATTCCTTTTCCATATGGCCACAACAATCTGGCCTGTGTCAGCACCCCTCCCCATTCCAAACAAAACAACAGCCGCAACCCCTCCCATACACCTACCTCCTGACCACCCCCCACTGTGTTCCTGTTAACTAGCCTGCCCAGCTAGAATGGCAGCCCCTGCCCAAGGCCTCCAAACCTCCTACTCCCCCACCTCCACACTCCCCCAACAAAAAAACGGTCCACTCACCTTTGATGCTCCCAGACACTCCACCACCAAACCCGCCAAAAACATTTCAAAGGGGAAAAGGTTTTCCAAGAACAACAAAAATTCTCCTTACCAACTCCTCAAAAGTTCAGTGTCCTGCTTCTCCTGCCAATCCATTTCCCTCAGAACCTCCTGTCATAATATACACATCAGTGTATAATGGTGCATATACAGACACTGGCTGACACACTGAATGACCAATCAACACACAGAACACAGCAGCCAATCACCAGACAGGACACGGCCACTACAAAGCCAGAGGGCACTAGTTTTCCCGCTCATTCGAGATGCAGCCTCTGAGACAGCCAGAGCTTGTGAGCAGCAACAGGAACATCCACCATGTGGCAGCAGGATAGTCTGGTCAGGTTAGCCTTAGGTCTCCAGTCAACTCAACAGTGTCAACCCACAGTGTAAGTATGTTTAACAGCTCATAGTTTAATAAAATAGAGTTGTACTTCTACAAGTGTTGGTAGCCTGTCTCTCTCACTGCTCTGGTAAACGCAGTCCTCGCAGACCCAGCTTACCCAACACATCACCTCCATCACTTCCTCTGGCGCACCAAAATAATATTCTCGCTTTGAGAAAGTCACCCAGAGGCGGGCCGGGTACAGCACTCCAAACTCCATCCCCTTCATGAAGAGGACAGCCTTGACCCAATTAAACCTGGCCCTCCTCTTCGCCAGATCTGTGCCCAGGTCCTGATACACCCGCAGCTCGTTCCCCTCCGAGGTGCACTTCCTCATCTGCCTCGTCTGCAGTACAATCTCACCACCACCCTTGGTAGCTCGCCTGCCTGCGGCCTCCTCCTCAGTGCCCTGTGTGTTCGGTCGACCTCCAGAGGCCAGTCAAAGGCCCCACCAATGAGGCGAGCTGCTCCTCGTGCTCCCCCACCGCCTCCTCCACTTTCTGGATCATCTGGCCCTGGGACTCCAGCCTCTGCTCCACTCTCTCATTACCCTCTGTGAAGGGCTCTACCACCTTGGCCAGGTCCCCGAGGGCCATCTCCTTCTGCTGACTAAACTTATCATTTAAAAAGTCCACCAGCTGCTCCGTTGACCACTGGACGGGCAGAACAGGCCCTTTGCTCTCCGCCGTCTGAACCTGTGGCGCACCGCGAACACTCTCCCGCCCCAACAGCTCTTTCCTTCTTGCCCCACTCCTAGTTCGATGATTGATCCACCAACCACAGCAGAGGGGCTATACCTTCCCCTGGCACTCCTGCAGCTCTTTCCATTCCGGAAAATACCTCCCATCAAACGGGGAAAGGACCAAAAGATTCCAGCTTGAGCGGGAGTTACCAAATATGCGACCGCTCGCTCCATGGCCGCCACCGGAAGTTCAGCATGCATTTTATAACCACCTATGTTTGCTGTGGAGAAATCTCACGTTACGACATCCTGAACCAGTGTGTGGTTAATTCCAGTCCCACAGGCCCTGGAATCCCGACGCAAGTGAATTGACCAAATATGTTTATAAAATTCCCCAAATCTCTGGCCATTGGCAGCTCAATAATTGACAGTCACCAAGTCTGTAAACACAACTACTGTTTATTTGTAGCAGAAATTAAGCTGGAATATGCAGGGATTACAACGGAATAGCGACAAGCACACCGAGCACCACCTTTAACGGCCCCACCCTCTACCCACACACACAAGGCAGACAAACACAGAGGGGTGGGAAGAGGTGAAAATAATAATGAATAAGGTAAAAAATAAAGACAAGTGTTTTGATGTTGGATTTTGGCAGCAGGCTGTCCACCCAGCATGCTCTTTGATCAAAGCTATCAGTGTACAGTTGGTGATGGACCTCTGGCAGAAACAATGCTCACAGGCAGGAGGATTTCTTCTGCAGCCACACATTCACCTTTATTAAACTGGGTCTTCAACTCAAAGGTCTACTTCTCTCTTAAGGTTCTTGGTCTCACATTAAACCCAGCTTCCAACCTGAGTTTTAATCTCAATCCATTGCAGTTTCAATAAATGATATCCAGCTTTACTGGGAAAAGAAATAAGATTTCTTACACAGGATTTCTTTCAGAGGGATTTCATCATATCAGAGAGAGAAAATCAGAGATGCTTCTTCCATCTTCTGAACTGAAAACAAAACTAAAACAACCCAGGCTTACTGGAGAGAAGAAAAGATTCCAGTGAAGTCAGAACCGGTCACCACTGGCTATCAGCAAAGACAGGCTTTTCGAGCACTTTCATTGGCCGCCAGCCAAGTCAGTCAAACTGAGTCATCACTGACCTCTCCAGCTTGAATTAAAGGGAAAGTCTTGTTTAAAGTCACAGGCCCATTAATCATCTATGGATAAAAATTGTAACGGCAAAATAAATAAAAGAAATAAAAGAAAGTGGAAGACAGGAAACAAACATGGTTTAAACAGGAGGACCCATACACTCATAAAATCCTGTTTGAATAAGTTCTTCTGAACCAACCCATAGGTATGCCACAGCTCTCCAGAATTCACTTTGATTAAACCTCAATTTCCCACTTTGACACTTAGATTTCCAGAGATTTATCTGCCAGCAATAATTCCATTGCTGCCTTGCCCTGACAGTCTGCTGTTCCCCCAGTTTGCTCCCACAGCTTCTCGATCACACTCTTTAAGTTAACTATTCATACTGACTGCTCCTGCCGTAAGGCCACCTGTCTTTCACTGTGCGGGAAACTGGGGATTCCTGCCCCAGGATCCAGGCGATGCAATTATTTTATTTATTTTCCCCCCATAAATTCTCAATCAGGTTCAACCTGTGCAGGACCAAATCTGCAATTAGCTTTGGTCAGAAACTGCAGATCTATGAACCAGACGATTGTAGATGCCTCCAGCCCATCTTCATGGCTACCTGGCATGCTTTTGGATGTTCCAAATAGAAATGCAACTTAATTTTCTTACATTCAAAATAACCTCAGGATCTATGAAACTAATTGATTTAGGTAAGTGTGGACCTTCTAACTCCATTACAAACTTAGAAATGAGTCATTCTTTGTTCAAATTTGCCGTTCTCCCTCTGACACAATAATGTAAACTCAGGTTACCTTATAACTGTAAATTAATCCAGATTTGTTTGATTTGCATTTACATTGAGTGTTGTACATCAGTTTCTTAATCTTGCTTTCCTATTTATCCACATTAAAATAAATCCACTTCCTAAAACATGAATTACGAGACTACATATTCATTACAGCATTCCTAATAAAACATAGAAAATAGGAGCAGGAGGAGGACATTACGCCCTTCAAGCCAGCGTTGCCATTCATTATGATCATGGCTGATCATCCAATTCAATAGCTGAATCCTGTTTTCCCCTTCGCCCTATGTGCAATATCTAACTCCTTGAAAACATGCAATTTGTTGACCTCAACTCCTTCCTATGGTAACAAATTCCACAGGCCGACCACTATCTGGGTGAAGAAATTTCTCCTCATCTCTGTCCTCAATGGTCCACCCCATATCCTCAGACTGAGAGCCCTGGTTCTGGACAAACCTGCCATTGGGAACAGCCTTCCTGCGTCTACCCTGTCCCCATTGGGAACATCCTTCCTGCATCTACCCTGTCTCCATCGGGAACATCCTTCCTGCATCTACCCTGTCTCCATCGGGAACATCCTTCCTGCATCTACCCTGTCCCCATCGGGAACATCCTTCCTGCATCTACCCTGTCCCCATCGGGAACATCCTTCCTGCATCTACCCTGTCCCCATTGGGAACATCCTTCCTGCATCTACCCTGTCTCCATCGGGAACATCCTTCCTGCATCTACCCTGTCTCCATCGGGAACATCCTTCCTGCATCTACCCTGTCCCCATCGGGAACATCCTTCCTGCATCTACCCTGTCCCCATCGGGAACATCCTTCCTGCATCTACCCTGTCCCCATCGGGAACATCCTTCCTGCATCTACCCTGTCTCCATCGGGAACATCCTTCCTGCATCTACCCTGTCCCCATCGGGAACATCCTTCCTGCATCTACCCTGTCCCCATCGGGAACATCCTTCCTGCATCTACCCTGTCCCCATCGGCAACATCCATCCTGCATCTACCTGTCCCCATCGGGAACATCCTTCCAGAATCTTCCCTGGCTTGTCCTCTTGGAATTTTATAGGTTTCTATGAGAGCCCCCCTCATTCTTCTTAACTCCAGTGAACACAATCTATAATCGATTTGATCTCTGCTGCACTATTTAATAAGTTGTGATAACAACTTGTCAGAGCACTAACCAGGAGCAATGTCATGGTGGATATATTAATTATGTGTTAAATAATTAGTGGTTTGATGCAGTAGTTTGAGGATGGAAGTCGGGCAAAAAGGCAAGTTCCAAGGTCAGTCAGAGCTTAATTGCAATCCATTGATTTGAAAATGCTTAATAATGCAGTAGCTAACAGTAAAGGGGGAGGGAGATTGATTAGGTTATACGGTCGGATATCCAGAGGAAAATTATGGTTTACCTTTACTTTACTGAAAAGGCTTCGAGCACCTTTGAGGCATCAGACGTGGAGTATGACTGGTGGGATCTGGGATCTCCCTTAGGCACAGGGATTGTGCCATACTTACACTGTTCATGGCAGAGGGGCTCCAGGGAAGGTTACAGAAATAGGGAGGATTATAGGGGCAGCACGATAGCACAGTGGTTAGCACAATTGCTTCACAGCCCCAGGGTCCCAGGTTCGATTGGCTTGGGTCATTGTCTGTGTGGAGTCTGCACGTCCTCCCCGTGTGTGCGTGGGTTTCCTCCGGGAGACCCTGGCACACCCTGGGTGTGGTTATGGGAATGGGGTGGAGGTGTGGGCTTGGGTAGGGTGCTCTTTCAAAGAGCCGGTGCAGACTTGATGGGCCGAATGGCCTCCTTCTGCACTGTAAATGCTATGATTCTATAGAGGCTGGCCGTGGTTACACAACTGCACAGGTTTTTAGGAGCTTGAGAAGGATACGGAGATAGGGAGGGTTATATCTGCTGGAGAAGGTCACAGAGTTACGAAAGTTTGTCAGGGCTTGAGAAGGTTACAGAGATAGGAATGGTTTTACGGAGGTATGGAGGGTTGTATGGGCTGGGGGGGGTGGGGTGGGCGGAGGTCACAGCGATAGTAAAGAGGTCATATTGGGATTTGACCAGGAGGGTGAGTGAATTGGACTGGGAGACAATGTAGACCAGCGAGCACAGGGGGCGACAGGTGAATGGTTCTTGATGTGAGTTTGGGACATGGGGACAGCAGAGTTTTGGATGAACTGATGTTTACAGGAGGTGGCAGACGGGAGACCAGCTGGGGGAGCTTTGGAATAGTCGAGTCTGGGACTCAATGTCCACGGGTTGGAGTTTCAGCAGCCGAGTCACTTCAAAGATTGGGGAAAATCCTCTATTTCAATGATCGGCCCAGATTGAACAACACGGAGAAGATGACCCCCAGTCCACTCTACGCCCGGGTCATTCAGAGCCGTGAAATTCAGTCTGTGTGAAGATTGCAGTGAGCACACATCAGGAAAATCTGAGATCTCTCTTCCTGAATATGGGATATTCCCTCTTTCTGTCATTCTCAATCTTGTCACGGGGCTGAAAGTCAGCCTCACGTTGGCTGCAGCTGGGATCTTGCTGTGCATGGCTGGGTGTTTTGTGATTTTTCCCATTGGGGTAACAGTGGACTGCGCTCTGAAAACAGCCTGGGACAGTTTGAGATAGTTCCTGAGACAGCTGGAACACTCCCTTCACTCCTTTCACCTCCTCAATACGCGTCCTCCATCTCTTCATCCATCCAGCTCAGAGAGAGGTCCCTCTGTCCCTCCACGCAGCTCTGTGAGGGAGTCAGGAATCACAATGTCAGCACAGAGGAGAGGGAGAGAACAGGAGAGGGAGAGGGAAGGGGAGGGGAGGGTGAGGAGGGAGAGGGAGGGATAGGGGAAGGAAGAGAGGGGAGGGAGAGGAGATGAAAGGGGAGGGAGTGCAGAGGGAGGAGATGATGGGAGGGAGAGGGTGCGGGAGGGAAGTGAAGGGAGATTTGAGAGGAGGGAAAGTTGAGGGAAAGGGAGGTGAAGGAGAGAATGGGGAAAGACGTTTTGAAGGAACAGGAGGAGAGCAAGGGAGAGGTGAGGAAAGTGACAGAGACAGGAGGGTGAGGGAGATGGGAAGGGGAGGGAATGGAAGAGAATGTGGAGTGGAGGGTCAATGGAGGAGGGCGCAGGAGGGGGGGATGGATTGCAGGAAGTGAAGAAGATTTTAAATGAAGGGAGGTGGGGGAGGGGGATATGAGTCTACGGAAGGAGTCACCAACCTTTCCGAGTTTGCATCCACGTTCTCCGACCCCGCAACTGGGTGCCTGAGAGAGGGCAGAGAGAAGGAGGGAGATCAGTGAGCTGACACAGTGCTGGATCCTAATCTCTATCGGTCTGTTTCTTCTCTTCATTGTCCTCTCTCTCCGTCACTCTACCTTCAATCTCCCTCTCACCCTACTTCTCATTCATTCTCTCTCCCATTCCATCTCACCACGCCACACTCATTCATTATCTCTCTCTCTTACTACCCCCACCGCTCGTCCTCTTTGCTGTGTCTCTCAACCCTGCCTCTCTCAACCACTTCTCTCTCACATTCTTTTCTCTCTGTCTGTTTCTCACTCTCTCTCCTTCCCCATGTCTGCGTGGGTTTCCTCGGGGTGCTCCAGTTTCCTGCCAAAGCCCAAAGGTGTGAAGAACAGTTGGATTGACCATCCTAAATTGCCCCTTAGTGTCCAAAGATATGGAGGTTGGGTAGATTGGTTATCTTGTGTCTCAGGACGTGCAGTTTTGGTGGGTTGCGGGGTTGTTCGATAGTTCGGGGGAGGGGGCCGAGATAGGGTCGGTACAGGGTTGTTGAGTCGAATGGCCTCATTCTGCACTGTAGGGGTTCTGTAGATTCTCTCTGTCACTTTTCCCCTCAATCACAGCCTCTCTTTTGTGGTCTTTCTCTCTCTTTCTGTCTCCTGCCCACTCATTCTTTCTCTCATTCTCTCCTCTCTCACTCAATGCATCGCTCAAATTGTCTCCCACCCTGGCTCTCGCAATCTCTCTCTCTTTCTTTAACTCTTTCAATTATTGGCCCTCTTTCTCTTCCAATCTCCCTCCCTCTCTTTTCTCCAACTCTACCTCCCTTTACCTCTCTCTCTGTCTCGCTCTGTCTCATTCTCTATTTGTCTCTCTTTCTCCATCACTCTGTCTCCATCATAATATCTAGGAATATTGAACATTAACACTCAGTACAATTCAGAAATGATGTCTGAATACTCAACGTTTGCTGATCACTTGGACGATGACAATGACCGAGAGCAGAATAGTCAGGATGGTGACAGAAATGATCAACTTCACATAACACGGAGAGCAACAGGATTGTTCAGCTGGGGAGGGGGAAGGGGAAAGAAAAATAATTTTATAGAGACATATTTCAGAGCTCAGTCACAAAACCTTTCATCAATTCTTGACTCATCAAAGAACATAGAACATAGAACACTACAGCGC
The DNA here is from genome assembly GCF_902713615.1 of Scyliorhinus canicula. NCBI lineage: Eukaryota > Metazoa > Chordata > Chondrichthyes > Carcharhiniformes > Scyliorhinidae > Scyliorhinus > Scyliorhinus canicula. The sequence goes on from NC_052151.1 coordinate 201,887,999, forward strand.
AGTGTGGGCCCTTCGGCCCTCGATGTTGCGCCGACCTGTGAAACCATCTGAAGCCTATCTGACCTACACTATTCCATTTTCATCCATATGTCTATCCAGTGACCACTTAAATGCCCTTAAAGTTGGCGAGTCTACTACTGTTGCAGGCAGGGTGTTCCACACCCCTACTACTCTCTGAGTAAAGAAACTGCCTCTGACATCTGTCCTATATCTACCACCCCTCAATTTAAAGCTATGTCCCCTCGTGTTCGTCATCACCATCCGAGGAAAAATATTCTCACTGTCCACCCTATCTAACCCTCTGACTATCTTATATGTCTCTATTAAGTCACCTCTCAGCCTTTTCCTCTCTAACGAAAACAACCTCAAGTCCCTGAGCCTTTCCTCGTAAGACCTTCCTTCCATACCAGGCAACATCCTAGTAAATCTCCTCTGAACCCTTTCCAAAGCTTCCACATCCTTCCTATAATGTGGTGACCAGAACTGCACACAGTACTCCAGGTGCGGCCGCACCAGAGTTATGTACAGCTGCAGCATGACCTTGTGGTTCCGAAACTCAATCCCTCTGCTTATAAAGGCTAGCACACCATATGCCTTCTTAACAGCCCTATAAACCTGGGTGGCAACTTTCAGGGATTTATGTACCTGGATGCCGAGATCTCTCTGTTCATCTACACTACCAAGAATCTTGCCATTAGCCCAGTACTCTGCATTCCTGTTACTCCTTCCAAAGTGAACCATAAGAACATAAGAACATAAGAACATAAGAACTAGGAGCAGGAGTAGGCCATCTGGCCCCTCGAGCCTGCTCGGCCATTCAATGAGATCATGGCTGATCTTTTGTGGACTCAGCTCCACTTTCCGGCCTGAACACCATAACCCTTAATCCCTTTATTCTTCAAAAAACTATCTATCTTTACCTTAAAAACATGTAATGAAGGAGCCTCAACTGCTTCACTGGGCAAGGAATTCCATAGATTCACAACCCTTTGGGTGAAGAAGTTCCTCCTAAACTCAGTTCTAAATCTACTTCCCCTTATTTTGAGGCTATGCCCCCTAGTTCTGCTGTCACCCGCCAGTGGAAACAAGCTGCCCGCATCTATCCTATCTATTCCCTTCATAATTTTAAATGTTTCTATAAGATCCCCCCTCATCCTTCTAAATTCCAACGAGTACAGTCCCAGTCTACTCAACCTCTCCTCATAATCCAACCCCTTCAGCTCTGGGATTAACCTAGTGAATCTCCTCTGCACACCCTCCAGCGCCAGTACGTCCTTTCTCAAGTAAGGAGACCAAAACTGAACACAATACTCCAGGTGTGGCCGCACTAACACCTTATACAATTGCAACATAACCTCCCTAGTCTTAAACTCCATCCCTCCAGCAATGAAGGACAAAATTCCATTTGCCTTCTTAATCACCTGTTGCACTTGTAAACCAACCTTCTGTGACTCATGCACTAGCACACCCAAGTCTCTGTGAACAGCGGCATGCTTTAATATTTTATCGTTTAAATAATAATCCCGTTTGCTGTTATTCCTACCAAAATGGATAACCTCACATTTGTCAACATTGTATTCCATCTGCCAGACCCGAGCCCATTCACTTAACCTATCCAAATCCCTCTGCAGACTTACAGTATCCTCTGCACTTTTCGCTTTACCACTCATCTTAGTGTCTTCTGCAAACTTGGACACATTGCCCTTGGTCCCCAACTCCAAATCATCAATGTAAATTGTGAACAATTGTGGGCCCAACACGGATCCCTGAGGGACACCACTAGCTACTGATCGCCAACCAGAGAAACACCCATTTATCCCAACTCTTTGCTTTCTATTAATTAATCAATCCTCTATCAATGCTACTACTTTACCCTTAATGCCATGCATCTTTTTCTTATGCAGCAACCTTTTGTGTGGCACCTTGTCAAAGGCTTTCTGGAAATCCAGATATACCACATCCATCGGCTCCCCGTTATCTACTGCACTGGTAATGTCCTCAAAAAATTCCACTAAATTAGTTAGGCACGACCTGCCTTTTACGAACCCATGCTGCGTCTGCCCAATGGGACAATTTCTATCCAGATGCCTCGCAATTTCTTCCTTGATGATAGATTCCAGCATCTTCCCTATTACCGAAGTTAAACTCACTGGCCTATAATTTCCTGCTTTCTGCCTACCTCCTTTTTTAAACAGTGGCGTCACGTTTGCTAATTTCCAATCCACCGGGACCACCCCAGAGTCTAGTGAATTTCGGTAAATTATCACTAGTGCATCTGCAATTTCCCTAGCCATCTCTTTTAGCACTCTGGGATGCATTCCATCAGGGCCAGGAGACTTGTCTACCTTTAGCCTCATTAGCTTGCCCATCACTCCCTCCTTAGTGATAACAATCGTCTCAAGGTCCTCACCTGTCATTGCCTCATTTCTATCAGTCACTGGCATGTTATTTGTGTCTTCCACTGTGAAGACCGACCCAAAAAACCTGTTCAGTTCCTCAGCCATTTCCTCATTTCCCATTATTAAAACTCCCTTCTCATCCTCTAAAGGACCAATATTTACCTTAGCCATTCTTTTTTGTCTTATATGTTTGTAAAAACTTTTACTGTCTGTTTTTATATTCTGAGCAAGTTTACTCTCATACTCTATCTTACTCTTCTTTATAGCTTTTTTAGTAGCTTTCTGTTGCCCCCTAAAGATTTCCCAGTCCTCTAATCTCCCAGCAATCTTTGCCACTTTATATGCTTTTTCCTTCAATTTGATACTCTCCCTTATTTCCTTAGATATCCACGGTCGATTTTCCCTCTTTCTTCCGTCCTTCCTTTTTGTTGGTATAAACCTTTGCTGAGCACTGTGAAAAATCGCTTGGAAGGTTCTCCACTGCTCCTCAACTGTTCCACCATAAAGTCTTAGCTCCCAGTCTACCTTAGCTAGTTCTTCTCTCATCCCCTTGTAATCTCCTTTGTTTAAACACAAAACACTAGTATTTGATTTTACTTTCTCACCCTCCATCTGTATTTTAAATTCCACCATATTGTGATCGCTCCTTCCGAGAGGATCCCTAACCACCTCACACTTTTCCGCATTAAACTCCATCTGCCACCTCTCAGCCCAGCTCTGCAGCTTATCTATGTCCCTCTGTATCTTATAACATCCTTCAGCACTATCCACAACTCCACCGACCTTCGTGTCATCTGCAAATTTACTAACCCATCCTTCTACACCCTCTTCCAGGTCATTTATAAAAATGACAAACAGCAGTGGCCCCAAAACAGATCCTTGCGGTACACCACTAGTAACTGAACTCCAGGATGAACATTTGCTATCAACCACCACCCTCTGTCTTCTTTCAGCTAGCCAATTACTGATCCAAACCGCTAAATCACCTTCAATTCCATACTTACTTATTTTCTGCAATAGCCTACCGTGGGGAACCTTATCAAACGCCTTACTGAAATCCATATACACCACATCAACAGCTTTACCCTGATCCACCTGTTTGGTCACCTTCTCAAAAAACTCAATAAGGTTTGTGAGGCATGACCTACCCTTCACAAAACCGTGTTGAGTATCGCTAATCAACTTGTTCTTTTCAAGATGATTATAAACCCTATCTCTTATAACCTTTTCCAACATTTTACCCACAACCGAAGTAAGGCTCACAGGTCAATAATTACCAGGGTTGTCTCTACTCCCCTTCTTGAACAAGGGGACAACATTTGCTATCCTCCAGTCTTCCAGCACTATTCCTGTCGACAAAGACGACATAAAGATCAAGGACAAAGGCTCTGCAATCTCCTCCCTGGCTTCCCAGAGAATCCTAGGATAAATCCCATCTGGCCCAGGGGACTTATCTATTTTGACATTTTCTAAAATTGCTAACACCTCCTCCTTTTGAACCTCTATTCCATCTAGCCTGGTCGACTGAACCTGAGTGTTCTCCTCGACAACATTGTCTTTCTCCAGTGTAAACACTGATGAAAAATATCCATTTAATGCTTCCCCTATCTCCTCTGATTCCACACACAACTTTCCACTACTATCCTTGATTGGCCCTAATCTTACTCTAGTCATTCTTTTGTTCCTGATATACCTATAGAAAGCCTTAGGGTTTTCCTTGATCCTATCCGCCAACGACTTTTCGTGTCCTCTCCTCGCTCTTCTTAACTCTCCCTTTAGGTCCTTCCTGGCTAACTTGTAACTCTCAAGTGCCCTAACTGAGCCTTCATGTCTCATCCTAACATAAGCCTTCTTCTTCCTCTTGACAAGTGCTTCAACTTCCTTAGTAAACCACGGTTCCCTTGCTCGACAACTTCCTCCCTGCCTGACAGGTACATACCTATCAAGGACACGCAGTAGCTGTTCCTTGAAAAAGCTCCACATTTCGATTGTACCCATCCCCTGCAGTTTCCTTCCCCATCCTATACATCCTAAATCTTGCCGAATAGCATCATAAGTGCCCTTCGCCCAGCTATATTTATTGCCTTGCGGTATATACCTATCCCTGCCCATCACTAAAGTGAACATAACCGAATTGTGATCACTATCACCAAAGTGCTCACCTACATCTAAATCTAACACCTGGCCGGGTTCATTACCCAGTACCAAATCCAATGTGGCCTCGCCCCTTGTTGGCCTGTCTACATACTGTGTCAGAAAACCCTCCTGCACACACTGCACAAAAACTGACCCATCTATAGCACTCGAACTATAGTATTTCCAGTCAATATTTGGAAAGTTAAAGTCCCCCATAACAACTACCCTGTTACTCTCGCTCCTGTCAAGAATCATCTTTGCAATCCTTTCCTCTACATCTCTGGAACTATTCGGAGGTCTATAGACAACTCCCAACAGGGTGACCTCTCCTCTACTGTTCCTCACCTCGGCCCATACTGCCTCAGTAGACGAGTCCTCAAGCGTCCTTTCTACCGCCGTAATACTTTCCTTGATTAACAATGCCACACCCCCCCCTCTTTTACCATCTTCTCTGTTCTTACAGAAACATCTAAATCCTGGAACCTGCAACAACCATTCCTGTCCCTGCTCTACCCATGTCTCCGAAATCGCCACAACATCGAGATCCCAGGTACAAACCCATGCTGCAAGCTCACCCACCTTATTCCGGATGCTCCTAGCGTTGAAGTAGACACACTTCAAACCAGCGCCCTGCTTGCCGGTGCCCTCTTTCGAATTTTTAAACCTATCCCTGACCTCATTACTCTCAACATCCTGTACACTGGGACTACAATTTAGGTTCCCATACCCCTGCTGAATTAGTTTAAACTCCCCCGAAGAGCACTAGCAAATCTCCCCCCCAGGATATTGGTACCCCTCTGGTTCAGGTGAAGACCATCCTGTTTGTAGAGGTCCCACCTACCCCAGAATGAGCCCCAATTATCCAGGAAACCAAAACCCTCCCTCCTGCACCATCCCTGTAGCCACGTGTTCAACTCCTCTCTCTCCTTATTTCTCACTTCGCTAGCACGTGGCACGGGTAACAACCCAGAGATAACAGAGATAATAATCATAGGGTTCGTAATTCTCCCTCTACACTGCCCCATCAAACACTCCCAGGACAGGTACTGCATGGGGTTAGATACAGAATAAATCTCCCTCTACGCTGTCCCCATCAAATATTCCCAGGGCAGGCACAGCACGGGGTTAGATACAGAGTAAAGCTCACTCTACACTGTCCCCATCAAACACTCCCAGGACAGGTACAGCACAGGGTTAGATACAGAGTAAAGCTCCCTCTACACTGTCCCCATCAAACACTCCCAGGACAGGTACAGCAAGGGGTTAGATACAGAGTAAAGCTCCCTCTACACTGTACCCATCAAACACTCCCAGGACAGGTACAGCACGGGGTTAGATACAGAGTAAAGCTCCCTCGACACTGTCCCCATCAAACACTCGCAGGACAGGTACAGCACGGGGTTAGATACAGAGTAAAGCTCCCTCTACACTGTCCCCATCAAACATTCCCAGGGCAGGCACAGCACGGGGTTAGATACAGAGTAAAGCTCCCTCTACACTGTCCCTATCAAACACTCGCAGGACAGGTACAGCACGGGGTTAGATACAGAGTAAAGCTCCCTCTACACTGTCCCCATCAAACACTCCCAGGGCAGGCACAGCACGGGGTTAGATACAGAGTAAAGCTCCCAATCCACTGTCTCCATCAAACACTCCCAGGGCAGGCACAGCACGGGGTTAGATACAGAGTAAAGCTCCCTCTACACTGTCCCCATCAAACACTCCCAGGACAGGGACAGCATGGGGTTAGATACAGAGTAAAGCTCCCTCTACACTGTCCCCATCAAACACTCCCAGGACAGGTACAGCACGGGGTTAGATACAGAGTAAAGCTCCCTCGGCACTGTCCCCATCAAACACTCGCAGGACAGGTACAGCACGGGGTTAGATACAGAGTAAAGCTCCCTCGGCACTGTCCCCATCAAACACTCGCAGGACAGGTACAGCATTTTACTGTGTAATATCTAATGTTAGTTGCTTATTTCTCTCTCTATGACTCACCAGGTTTGATTCCTTTACAGACGCCACTCACGTTGAATTGTGCAGTGTTGAATTGTGCAGTGCCCTCACTGACTGGGTTCCTGGCCTCACACACGTACACAGCGTCGTTGGTCTCCTCTGTGAAGTGAAGCTGTAATTCCTGTCCATTGTCGGAGAGATGATGGGAGCTGCCGTTTCTCAATGCTTCTTGTCCCCTCCACCATCTGAAGCTGATGTTGTCGCCTGTGTTCACTGAGCAGGTCAGGGTCAGGTTACAATTCTCGATGAGTTTATAGCTGATCTTTGTTCCTGTCACAGGCTCTGCCATTCAAATCAATAGACAAAAGAAACATGAGGAAGGAATGTCGACCCTCGTGGGACACCTCAATATCCAGCACCCTCACCCCTACTTCAGACCCTCAAAAGAAAACTCTGACCCCCCCCCCTCCATCCCTCCATCCCTCCATCCACCATCTTAACCATCCCCTCATCCCACTGAGTTCAAACAGGTCACATGTGTCAATATGCCGGCTGGATGGAACATACGCAGTGTGTTACACACTCTTTCACTACAATCACAAACACTCATTCACTCCCACTCTGTGATTGTCCATGTTTTGGGATTGCATCCTGGGATTTCTGTCTGGATCAGTCTCATTGGTGACTCCCGTCAGTGGTCCCTGTGACCCTTGTTATGTGGAGTGCACCCTCTCAGTCTGACGGTTAACAGGTTAAACAAGATCAGTCTGGGTACACAATAGGGAGACTCTAGATACAGTCATCACTCTATACCAAGCTCAAGGGAGATGGTAGTGTCGTGGTGATGTCACTGGATCAGTAATCCAGAGGCCCAGACTAATGATCTCCTGACACGGGTTCAAATCCCATCCCAGCAGCTGGTGGGATGGGCAACAAATGCTGGCCTTAACGGTGACATTCATATCCCAGGAAAGAATAAAATATCCTCTGATTCCTGGAACATATTCCAGGCTGTCGTCTCAGTTCTCATTAACAATGAGCAGCATTTCCACATGTCTGGACCAGGACTTGGTGGTTGGAGCAACAACTTGTTTATTTACATGGGGCAGGTGAAGGATTATACACAATGTCTAAAATTCTTTGTTTAGATTATGTTAAAACAGGTGAGATGTTGAGAGGCTGTCCCCCTGATGTACCATCAATTGATCGCGAGACGAGTTGCTGTACAAAAGTATTGCTTTAATCAGCTAGATGTTAGCCCTGCGGTCGATTACAGTATATGGACGACCACCGGGAGTACTGGGTATTTATACCCCACCCTGGAGGCGGGGTTAACTCATCCTCTCGACCAATCGGGGAGCCGTCACATGACTGGTCTCAACCAACCGGTCGAGAGGCACATGACCGACCAGAGCCAATGGTAAGCCGGTGTTCTGCACCAATGGCAGGCAGCTATGCTAATCATACCTCCACACCCCACATCCTCTCCCCGGCTTGGAGAGTCAGCCAAGGGTGTTGTTGCAATCTCACACCTCCACCACGTGGCTAAGAGCTAGTCTGGTTCAGTCAGACAGAGTAACCCCACTTAAGTTAGTAGAGAGTCGAACTCACAGAGAACTGTGCTAACTGTGCTATTAGTTCAATAAATCAGATTGAACCAACTTCAAGGTCTGGAGTATCTTTCTGATCTAAGCTGCATCCTGTTGCAGCCAGTGTTGGACCAGTGTACCTAATCCGACAGCCTCTCCATTGTTGCCACATTCAGCTGGTAGTGTGGCGACCAGAATTGAACACTATACTCCAAGTGCAACCTAACTAAGGTTCTATACAGCTGCAACATGACTTGCCAATGTTTATACTCAATGCCTCGGCCAATGAAGGCAATCATGCTGTATACCTTCTTGGCTAACTTCTCCACCTGTGTTGCCTCTTTCAGTGAACTGTGGACCTTTGCATCCAGATCCCTCTGACTGCCAATTTTCTTAAGGGTTGTGACGGAGAGATTTCCAGGTATCTGCTGCCCTTGTCCTTCTAGACGGTAGTGGTCGAGGGTTTGGAAGGTGTTGCCTGAGGAACCTTGGGGAGTTGCTGCAGTGCATCTTGTAGATGGTACACACGGCTGCTGCTGTGCGTCGGTGGGAGGGAGAGAGCAATGTTGAGAATGGTGTACCAATCAAGTGGACTGCTTTGTCCTGGATGGTGTCGAGCTTCTTGAGTGCTGTTGGAGCTGCACACATCCAGGCAAGTGGAGAGTTTTCCATCACACTCCTGACTTGTGCCTTGTAGATGGTGGACAGGTTTTAGGAGGTCAGGAGGTGAGTTACTCACTGCAGGATTCTCAGCCTCTGACCTGCTCTTGGGGCCACAGTATTTATATGGCTGGGTTCAGTTCAGCTTCTGATCAATGGTAACCTCCCCAGGAAGCTGACTGTGGGGGATTCAGCAATGGTAATGCCATTGAATGTCAAGGGTCGATGATTCGATCCTCTCCTGTAGGAGATGGTCATGGCCTGGCACTTAAGGTGAAAATGTTACTTCCCACTTTGCAGCCTAAGCCTGGATATTGTCCAGCGTTCTTGCTGCGTTTGGACATGGACTGCTTCACTATCTGAGGAGTCGCAAATGGTGCTGAACATTGTGCAGTCATCGGCAAATAGGGAGTCACAGAATCCTCCAGCTCAGAAAAGGCCCTTCAGCCCATCAACTCTGAGCTGGTGAAAAACAACCACCTAACTATTCTAGTCCCATTTTCCAGCACTTTTTCCTCACATCCCGTCTAAACCTCCTGCCCTTGAACTTAAATCTATGCCCCCTGGTCATTGAGCTCTCCACCAAGGGGAAATGTTTCTTCCTGTCTATCTATGCCCCTCATAATTGTATACATCTCAATCATGTCCCCCTCTCAGTCTCCTCTGCTCCAAGGAAAACAACCCCAGTCTGTCCAACCTCTCTTCATAACTAACACTCTCCAGCCCCGGCAATATGCTGGTAAACCTCCTCTGCTCCCTTTCCAGGGCGATCACATCCCTCCCATAATGTGGATTCCAGAACTGCGCACATCTGACCTGATGTTGGAAGGAGGGTCACTGTTGAAGCAGCTGGAAATGGTTGGTCCGAGGACACTACCCTGAGGAACTCCTGTAGTGATGTCTTGAACTGCCCCCCTGAAAAGGCCCAGCAAGTGACTGAGTTCAAGGGCAATTAGGGATGGGCAATAAAGGCTGGCCGTGTCAGTGACGTCCACAGGAAAGAATAAAATATCCCCCAACTCCTGGAACATTTTGGCAGCAGTCCTCTCTGTTCTCAGTAACAATGAGCAGCATCTCCAAATGTCTGGACCAGGACACGGTGGTTGGAGCAACAACTCGTTTATTTACATGGGGCAGGGGAAGGATTATACACAATGTCTAAAATTCTTTTGTGTGTTTGACAGGTTAGATGTCGAGAGGCTGTTCCCCCACTTGGACAGGGTAGAATCAGAGGGGTCACAGTATCTCAGGGTTACGGGGTCAGCCCATTCCAGACTGAGATGAAGAGAACGTTCTTCAGTCAGAGGGTCTGCAGATTTGGAATTCTCTCTCTCTCCCTGGGAGAGCTCGGGTTTCTCACTCGATGAGGGTATTTGAGACTGAGATGGGCAATGTTTGTACAGAAGTGGGATTGAGGGATTTTGCGATTGGGTGGGATGATAGAGTTGATGTACCTGATCAGACAGGATCTTATTGAACTTTGGAACAGGCTCGAGGGGCTGAATGGCCTCCTCTCAATCCTATCTTTCAGTGATCAGTAAAGCTCAGTCTATCCAATAGAATCTCACTTACCGTACACGTCCAGTTGAATGGTCTCTGGAGTTTCCACTCCTGAAACTTTTGTTAAAACCACCTCATAACTCCCAGCATCCTCTCTCTGTAAGTCACTGATTTGCAGACTGAAGTTCCCAGGATGAAATTTGATCCGTTTCTGGTAATCCTCAGACCCAAAGTAACTGACATGTTTCTTGCTGTATCGTGCTATTCTGAGTCTGCGTGAAGATCGTTTCCAGATAACCTCGACATCCATCAATCCATGTGGGATTACTGGAGACAGGGAGATTGACTGACCCAGGGATCCATTCACAGGGAGACGAGCAGCCTGATTCTGAACTGAGGGAACAAGAGGAGACAGTCAGTGAGTGCGGAACGAGACAAGCTCAGTGACTGGAGGCAGAATTTCAATTCATAGCCCCATACCATTCAGGAAGATGCCATTCAACCCATCGTGCACATGCTAGCTCTGTGACAGAGCAAGCTAATTCATCCCACTCACCCCTCCTTCCCCAACTCCCTGTAAGTTTCCCCCCTTCCAGTGTTTCTCCCATTCCCCCTTTCTGGAAGTTCCTATTGAGTCTGCTCCCACCACCCTTTCAGACAGAACCTTCCAGATCACAACAACTCTCTGTGTAAAAACATTTCTCCTCATCCTCATCTCCCCCTCTGCTTCTTTTACTGATTCTCTTCAATCTGTGTCCCTCTCGTTCCCCACCCTCCTGTCACTGGAAACACTTCCTCCTTCTTTACTCCATCTGAACACTTCCTGATTTTGACCGTCTCGATTCAATCCCCCCCCCCCCCTTAACTTTCTCTGCTCGAAGAACAACCCCAGCTTCTCCAGTCTCTCCGCACCGACTGAAGTCCCTCATTCCCGGAACCATTCCGGTAAATCTTCCTCTGTACCTCTCCCCGAGGGCTTGGCAGTGCTCAAGGAAGGATTTGGACATCAACGCAAATGAGGAAGCAAAGAAAGTTCAGAGAGAGAGAGAGAGAGAGAGAGAACCGGAAACACTGAATCAAACTCACAGACTGATAGGGAGAGAGCCAGCGAACAACAGATGAACAATTCCCCAAACTCCATCTTCCAGCAGTAACAGGGCGGGGAGCAGATCTGAGAGATTGGAGCCAATCTTGGGGGATATTTGGGGTTTTGATGATGAGATTAAAGAGACAGATCAGATCCTAATGACCCAGTCAACACCTCCCCTTGTCCCTTTACCGGACTGCTAATTGTGTGGGGGAGGGTTGAAGTGTGATTGGATGATGGGCCAAGGGAGGCTTCACTCAGACCTGACAGGGTCTCACTCACTGGTCGGTGTCAGAGAGCAGCCCGGCCATTGGACGGCTGTGCAGCCGACAATTGACACTGGGGTGAAGAAAGGAAACCAGGGCTGGCCGGAGGTTGTTCCAATAATTAGATTGAGCCACAGACTGACGAGAAGACCAGAGTAATTCAGTCACAGAGTGGAGCTGGAATTCACTATTCCCCTGCTTTTTTGGGGTTGGAGATGGGTGTGTGGGGTGGGGAGTAGGTGTGGGGGGAGCAGGGGGGAGGAAAATAGAGCCCCGTCTGCAACCTGCCGTAGAATAGAACCATTGAACCCAAACAGTACCAAAGGAGGCCATTTGGCCCATCGAGTCTGCACCATTACTCTGAGAGGATCCTATCTAGGCCCACTCCTCCGCCCTATCCCTGAAGCCCCACCTTGCGCATGTGCGGCCACGGACCCAGAAATGCTGCGGGCCGTATCGGCAACGAGACTCCAGTGCTCTACGCTGCCTCCCTGCTAACCCCCAGCAAAACGGGGAATCGATGGCCGTTTGCCGCCAGTTTTCCTGGCGTAAAACCCACCGTTTTCACGACGGAGTGGGAACCTAGTCTCTCAAATGGAGAATCCAACACCCTGTTCCATTTAAAGTTCCACTCAGGATCCTGGATGTAAATAATGCCGTATCTACTGCCCCCACGAGAGTAAGTGTCTCCACTGACAATATGTTTTTCACCAGTTGTAATAAGCCGAACAGCGCAGATGGAGATTTTCCCGTGTGGTTCGAGGGGTAAGATCTCCCTCGTTTATTACTGGGCTGATACCCTGTTGTCTATCAGGTCGGTCTGATTGGAACTGACCAACAGAGAGAGAGACAGACAGATGACCCAGTGAGGTCAAGCCGGGTGGGAGAATCGCCGGGGCACCGCACGAATCGCGCCACGCAGCCCCAACCCCACACGCGGGGTTCTCCCCCCCCACCCCCCCGAAACCAGCACCACGCTGGGCCACTCGGAGATTCGCCGCAAACGGCAAGAGGCGATTCTCTGGACCAGATGGGCCGAGCGGCCGCTATGACACGACAGGTTCCCGCCAGCGCCGTCCACCCCTGGTCTCTGCCGACGGGAACTCTGCGGGAACGCTGGAGGGGCGGCCTGTGGGGTGGGGGGGGGGGGCGGGGGGGGGTCGGAGGGGTGCTCCTTCACCGGGGAGGGCCTCCGATGGGGTCTGGCCCACAATCGGGGCCCACCAATCGGTGGGCCGGCCTCTCCGCCCCCCCCGGGCCTACCTCCTTACGCTGGCGGCCCCAGAACACCGGCGCCATGTTGATGAGGGGCCAGCGCGCCGGCTGCCCCAACTGCGCATGCGCGGGTTAGCGCGGGGCCCATTTGGCACTGCGTAAGGAGCCAGAATAGGTCGTGCCCGGGCCCTGTTCGCGCTGCTGTGAAAGGCGACGGTGTTCACGATGGCGCGGGGATTTGGTCCGCCTCGCGGAGAATCGCCCGCTGTATATTTTTAGTTTCCCGTGTCTAAGGGCAACATTTACCTTTCTCCCCCAGGGGAACAATTATACAACCTCCCGCACTCAAAAATCAATCACAGAGATTAACATAGGATGTGTCACGATAAACAACCAGTTTCAGCTGTCTAATGTCACCTAAAGGTGGAAATTTCAAAACACAATTCTCCAATTTGGATTTTGTCAATGTTCGCTCGAACGATTTCTTCAACATTGGGATTGTTGATTTTAGAGCTTAGTTCTAAAGCATCGCTGTGCCACCCTGTTCTGCCTAACGCCATTGAGGTGCGCCGGTGTCAGGAGGGGGGAATTTGGAGGGATTGGAGATGGCCGTTGTCTCCTTGGTGACAGGCCCAGGGTTGGCCTCCAGCATTTCCTCTTCCCTGACGTTTCCCGTAGGCCCTGGAGGAATCCATGGGATGGAGGAGCAGCTGGAGTGAGCTCCAGAGATGTCTGAGTGATCTGGCTGTGCCAGTCCTGGAGGCTCCCATTGTCTGCCCCATGATGCCGATGCCCTGAACTATGCTGCCCAGTGACTGGGCCACACTTTGGAGTGCCTTGGCAATGTCCATCTGGGACATGTCCCTCAACGGCTGGGTCAAGACGTTGAGGCCCTCAGCCATGGTCATCACAAACTGGGCCATGCCTTGGACGGCACCACTCAAGATGCTGACATCGTGCGCTAGGTTTTCCACTGCGGGCGCCACCCTGGCAGTGTTGGCCTTTGTGCCACACATTGTTGGCACCATCTCCTGCACCTGGAGACTTAGGGAATCCTCCAATAGGACTTGCAGCTGCTGGGGTTTTGCTGACACCCCCTCCCGAATGTCACAGCTCTGGCCAATGGTGCTGGTTTAGCACAGTGGGCTAAATAGCTGCCTTGCTATGCAGAACAATGCCAGCAGCACGGGTTCAATTCCCGTAACGGCCTCCCCAAACAGGCGCCGGAATGTGGCAACTAGGGGCTTTTCACAGAAACTTTATTGAAGCCAACTTGTGACAATAAGGGGCAGCAGGGTAGCATGGTGGTTAGCATAAATGCTTCACAGCTCCAGGGTCCCAGGTTCGATTCCCGGCTGGGTCACTGTCTGTGTGGAGTCTGCACATCCTCCCCCTGTGTGCGTGGGTTTCCTCCGGGTGCTCCGGTTTCCTCCCACAGTCCAAAGATGTGCGGGTTAGGTGGATTGGCCATGCTAAATTGCCCGTAGTGTCCTAATTAAAGTAAGGTTAAGGAGGGGGTTGTTGGGTTACGGGTATAGGGTGGATACGTGGGTTTGAGTAGGGTGATCATGGCTCGGCACAACATTGAGGGCCGAAGGGCCTGTTCTGTGCTGTACTGTTCTATGTTCTATGTTCTAATAAGCGATTATTATTATTATCAGCTGCATCAGCTCAAGGAGAACTTTGTCCAGTGGCTCAGCATCTGGCTGGGATCCAGGATTATAATGGGACCCAGCATTGTCCTGGGATCCAGCATTGTGTTGGGATCCAGCATTGTGTTGGGATCCAGCATTGTCCTGGGATGGGGCATTGTCCTGGGACCAGCATTGTCTTGGGACCCAGCATTGTCCTGGGATCCAGCATTGTCCTGGGATCCAGCATTGTCCTGGGATTCAGCATTGTCCTGGGACCCAGCATTGTCCTGGGATCCAGCATTGACCTGGGACGGAGCATTGTCCTGGGATCCAGCATTGTCTTGGGGCCCAGAACTGTCCTGGGACCCAGCATTGTCCTGGGATCCAGCATTGTCCTGGGATCCAGCATTGTCCTGGGATCCAGCATTGTCCTGGCACGGAGCATTGTCCTGGGACGGAGCATTGTCCTGGGACCCAGCATTGTCCTGGGACCCAGCATTGTCCTGGGATCCAGCATTGTCCTGGGATCCAGCATTGTCCTGGGATCCAGCATTGTCCTGGGACGGAGCATTGTCCTGGGATCCAGCATTGTCCTGGGATCCAGCATTGTCCTGGGACGGAGCATTGTCCTGGGATCCAGCATTGTCCTGGGACCCAGCATTGTCCTGGGATCCAGCATTGTCCTGGGACCCAGTATTGTCCTGGGATCCAGCATTGTCCTGGGATCCAGCATTGTCCTGGGACCCAGCATTGTCCTGGGACCCAGCATTGTCCTGGGATCCAGCATTGTCCTGGGACCCAGCATTGTCCTGGGATCCAGCATTGTCCTGGGACGGAGCATTGTCCTGGGACCCAGCATTGTCCTGGGGCGGAGCATTGTCCTGGGATCCAGCATTGTCCTGGGACGGAGCATTGTCCTGGGATCCAGCATTGTCCTGGGATCCAGCATTGTCCTGGGACCCAGCATTGTCCTGGGATCCAACATTGTCCTGGGACCCAGCATTGTCCTGGGATCCAGCATTGTCCTGGGATCCAGCATTGTCCTGGGATCCAGCATTGTCCTGGGACCCAGCATTGTCCTGGGATCCAACATTGTCCTGGGATCCAGCATTGTCCTGGGATCCAGCATTGTCCTGGGACCCAGCATTGTCCTGGGATCCAGCATTGTCCTGGGACACAGCATTGTCCTGGGACCCAGCATTGTCCTGGGATCCAGCATTGTCCTGGGATCCAGCCTTGTCCTGGGATCCAGCATTGTCCTGGGACCCAGCATTGTCCTGGGATCCAACATTGTCCTGGGATCCAGCATTGTCCTGGGATCCAGCATTGTCCTGAGATCCAGCATTGTCCTGGGACCCAGCATTTTCCTGGGACGGAGCATTGTCCTGGGATCCAGCATTGTCCTGGGATCCAGCATTGTCCTGGGATCCAGCATTGTCCTGGGATCCAGTATTGTCCTGGGACGGAGCATTGTCATGGGAACCAGCATTGTCCTGGGACCCAGCATTATCCTGGGACCCAGCATTGTCCTGGGATCCAGTGTTGCACGTTTTGCTATGGGTGTAAAATGCGTTTATTGGAGTGTATTAACACGCCTCCGTTTAAAGGCCGTGTGCTTAACACTACTAGGCCTTGTGTATGTATTTTCAGCTCAGGAGTCGCCAGATGCCGTATAGACACCTCACAAATATTCCAAGGTCAGGTTCAAAGTAATAAAACGATACACCGATTAGTAAGTTCCAAACGATCAATATTTATTATACAATTATAATAAATACGCATGCACACGCTAAGGGACTAAGCTATGACTAAACTAAGCAATCAGAATACTTAACTAAACAGGAACAGGCAAGGTCAGGGAGCGAGGCCTTCGTTCCGGTCTTGGTCTGCAACCTTCAGAAAGCGTGCTGGTCACTGGGGGTCTAGTGGGCCTGGTTCGCGTAGCGAGCGTCGTATTGGCACTTACGGTTCGGCGGCTGGTGCTCAACGGCTGGAGTCAGGATACAATTCGAAGTTCTTGGTCAAAGCCGGAGCACGAAACAACAGACAGGACCATGGGTGGGGGTCTATCTTTTCTAGGGGTCCCCAATGTCCTTGCCTTTTCCTGGGCGGGCTTTACCTTCAGGTATCGATTGGATCGCTCCCAATCGATATCTTTTGAATTCCTCCAATGTGAGGGTCTCTCTTGATGGTGGGGGCGGTTTCTATAGTGGATACTTCTGGTGCCGCTCTGTCTGGACATCCACTTAAAGTATCTTATTCAAACCCAAATGTTGCCATTGTGTGTGCCTAGATCTGGACTGCCTCATTAGTATGTAAAGCGTTCTGCCATTATCACCTTTGGTTTGAGATCTTCCACCTGGCCAGAAACTAGTTTTGCTGATTGCAAAATGCTAATGAGTGTTTGCAGGCTGCTGCCTTGGCTAAACTGTTTTTCCCTGCAGTCTTAGCGATTCTCCATTTTGTTTAGTTCAGTGTCCATTTTAGGTGGCTACAGTGGCTACACCAGCATTGTCCTGGGATCCAGAATTGTCCTGGGATCCAGCATTGTCCAGGGATCCAGCATTGTCCTGGGACCCAGCATTGTCCTGGGATGGAGCATTGTCCTGGGATCCAGCATTGTCCTGGGATCCAGCATTGTCCTGGGATCCAGCATTGTCCTGGGATCCAGCATTGTCCTGGGATCCAGCATTGTCCTGGGATGGAGCATTGTCCTGGGATCCAGCATTGTCCTGGGATCCAGCATTGTCCTGGGATCCAGCATTGTCCTGGGATCCAGCATTGTCCTGGGATGGAGCATTGTCCTGGGATCCAGCATTGTCCTTGGACCCAGTATTGTCCTGGGATCCAGCATTGTCCTGGGATCCAGCATTGTCCTGGGATCCAGCATTGTCCTGGGACCCAGTATTGTCCTGGGACCCAGCATTGTCCTGGGATCCAGCATTGTCCTGGGACCCAGTATTGTCCTGGGATCCAGCATTGTCCTGGGACCCAGCATTGTCCTGGGACCCAGCATTGTCCTGGGACCCAGCATTGTCCTGGGACCCAGCATTGTCCTGGGATGGAGCATTGTCCTGGGATCCAGCATTGTCCTGGGATCCAGCATTGTCCTGGGATCCAGCATTGTCCTGGGATGGAGCATTGTCCTGGGATCCAGCATTGTCCTTGGACCCAGTATTGTCCTGGGATCCAGCATTGTCCTGGGATCCAGCATTGTCCTGGGATCCAGCATTGTCCTGGGATCCAGCATTGTCCTGGGACCCAGTATTGTCCTGGGACCCAGCATTGTCCTGGGATCCAGCATTGTCCTGGGATCCAGCATTGTCCTGGGATCCAGCATTGTCCTGGGATCCAGCATTGTCCTGGGATCGAGCATTGTCCTGGGACCCAGCATTGTCCTGGGATCCAGCATTGTCCTGGGACCCAGCATTGTCCTGGGATCCAGCAGATATCAGACTGCTGCCTGCATTGGATGTTCCTGCCTCCACATCCTTTTCTGAGAACAGGCAACTGTTGTGCTACGCCCCAGATAGTAACCCACACACCGAGGTGTGTGTCACCCTTCTGGTGGAACGTGGGGGTGATTGCTGTGATGCATCACCGCTGGTTTCCTCGGAGCTCCCCTCCGAGGTGGTCCCTTGGGTGGCAGCAATGGGAACGGCTCCCGGTAGCCCAGCATCATCAGATGACGATCCTGTGAGACAATGTGGTCAGTGAGAGAGAGTAAGATCATTTTTCTCTGACATTTACAATCACTTGAGGCAGGTCACCTGTACGAAGGGGCAGTGGGTCCTCACCTCGCTGACACTGGCCAACCTCGCTGTCAGTGACTGCTCTCTCCTCGGGCTGTCCCGCGATCTCCATGTCCCATTCCTCATGGGGGAGGTGAGGACTGTGATCTCGGACATCCCACCCCCCATCTTCACCCTTTCACTCTTATTATGGGCGATCTTCTCCTGCTGGTACAAACAGAGGGCATTGTGAGCTGCACGCTTGATGTTGCCACCTGGACATGAAGGGGTTTTGCTGGTGGGTGACAGGGGTTTCTGAGCAACAAGCCTTAAGATTGGATGTGGGGGGGGAGGGGGGGGGGGGCGAGGTGTCAGCCAATTGATTGGAGGGTGGGAGAAGGGGTTTTGGGAATTTGAGCGGTGGCAGACCGATGCCAGGAGAGAGGTGGTAACTTACCCTTGCAGCTCGTTGGAGGGCGTTGGTCTTCTTCTGACATTGGATGGTGGTCCTCCCTTGTTAGCGCCGAGACGCTGAGGCTCAAGTCAGGTGAATCAGACGGCGCGGAGCCAGTAAGATCGTGAACCTCGTCACGGCTCATTTTAGGCACCCACGACTAGCTCAGATACACGTACCTCGGTGGGAAATGTCAATGGTCAGGTTTCTGGGGCACAATCTGGGGAGCACCACACAGCTGCTGATGTACATCAGGTGGAGGCAGGAACCCCCCAGGCGAGATAGCGGTCGGAGGGCCGCTGGATCTCAGGGCCCAGCTGGGTCCCAGACTGATGCTGAGCCTCTGGAATAGGGTTACATAAAACATAAAATCATAAAACACAATAACCACCCTTGACCACAACCCGCTGTCACTTTCTTCCGCAATGCGACACAACGTCCAATCCCTTGGCCCATCTCTCCAGGCAACCCCGTGGACTCCGTGGCCCTCACCCACCCTCCGGCCGTGGACATGTCCCCGGAGCCATGTCCCAGAGCCTCTGTGTTCGGATGTTGCGAGCGTGGTGTGACCTCCCGCAGTGTTCAAACACAGTGTCCAGGCATCAAGGTGTAATTGGGATGCTCGGCAATGACTCCCACGAGCTACACGGCCTGCACACCCTTGCTAATCCACTAGGGTTGTGTGAAGTGCCCACTTCACCACGATTGGCAATTGCCTATTCGCAGTAGCCTTCAGCAGCGCCAGAGGCCTCGGCAGTCGCTGGGGGTTATGGGTGGTTGGTGGGGCAGACGGGCAGGACAGGAGTTGGCCCCCGAATAGGGTACACATGATCCAGGGGTTAGCATGGTGGTGACACACGGTTGCCTCCCCGGTTGCCACCCCAGCACGCCCCCCCTGTTGTGTTATGTAATTTGGAATAACACAAGCTGCCACTTGATGCAGTTTTGAGTAAAAGATGCTCCAGATTTTGAAGTGAGTTCAATGTGTTTTATTGAACTATCAGCACAGTTCTCAATGAGTTCGACTCTCTGCTAATCTCAATGTAGTAACTCAGTCTAACTGAACCAGCCTTGCTCTAAGCCACGAGCTGGGCTGTGATGCTGAGGATACGCCCTGTCTCACTCTGTAGATGTTGGTCTGTGGAAAGAGGCGGGGTGTGAGTCCCTCATCCCTTTTATATTAAGATACCACCCCTGAGTGAACTCACAGCTCATTGGTAGAGTCTTATTCTGGATAGGAGCGAAAGTAGGGACTTTAACTTTCCAAATATTGACTGGAAACGCTATAGTTTGAGTCTTTAGATGGGTCAGTTTTTGTCCAATGTGTGCAGGAGGGTTTCCTGACACAGTATGTAGATAGGCCAACGAGAGGCGAGGCCACATTGGATTTGGTACTGGGTAATGAACCAGGACAGGTGTTAGATTTGGAGGTAGGTGAGCACTTTGGTGATAGTGACCACAATTCGGTTACGTTTACTTTAGCGATGGAAAGGGTATATACCGCAGGGCAGAATTATAGCTGGGGGAAAGGCAATTATGATGTGATTAGGCAATACTTAGGATGCATAGGATGGGGAAGGAAACTGCAGGGGATGGGCACAATTGAAATGTGCAGCTACTGTGTGTCCTTGATAAGTATGTACCTGTCAGGCAGGGAGGAAGTGGTTGAGCGAGGGAACTGTGGTTTACTAAAGTAGTTGAATCACTTGTCAAGAGGAAGAAGGAGGCTTATGTAAAGATGAGAAGGTTCAGTTAGGGCGCTTGAGAGTTACAAGTTAGCCAGGAAATAACCTAAAGAGAGCTAAGAAGAGCCAGGAGGGGACATGAGAAGTCTTTGGCAGGTAGGCTCATGGATAACCCTCAAGCTTTCTATAGATATGTCAGGAATAAAAGAATGACTAGGGTAAGAGTATGGCAAGTCAAGGACAGTAGCGGGAAGTTGTGCGTGGAGTTCGAGGAGATAGGAGAGACGTTAAATGAATATTTTTTGTCACTATTCACACAGGAAAAAGACAATGTTTTCGAGGAGAGGTTCATAAGGAGGAGGTGTTAGCAATTCTGGAAAGTATGAAAATAGATAAGTCCCCTGGGCCGGATGGGATTTATCCTAGGATTCTCTGGGAAGCTAGGGAGGAGATTGCAGAGCCTTTGGCTTTGACCTTTATGTCGTCATTGTCTACAGGAACAGTGCCAGAAGACTGAGGGTAGCAAATATCGTCCCCTTGTTCAAGAAGGGGAGTAGAGACAACCCCGGTAACTATAGACTTACTTCTGTTGTGGGCAAAGTCTTAGAAAGGATTATAAGAGATAGGATTTATAATCATCTAGAAAGGATTAATTTGATTAGGGATAGCCAACACGGTTTTGTGAAGGGTAGGTTGTGCCTCACAAACCTTATTGAGTGCTTGGAGAAGGTGACCAAACAGGTAGACGAGGGTAAAGCAGTTGATGTGGTGTATATGGATTTCAGTAAAGCATTTGATAAGGTTCCCCACGGGAGGCTATTGCAGAAAGTACGGAGGCATGGGATTCAGGGTGATTTAGCGGTTTGGATCAGAAATTGGCTAGCTGTAAGAAGACAGAGGGTGGAGGTTGATGGGAAATGTTCAGCCTGGAGTTCAGTTACTAGTGGTGTACCACAAGGATCTGTTTTGGGGCCACTGCTGTTTGTTATTTTTATAAATGACCTGGAGGAGGGCGTAGAAGGATGGGTGAGTAAATTTGCGGATGACACTAAAGTTGGTGGAGTTGTGGACAGTGGAGAAGGATGTTACAAGTTACAGAGCGATATAGATAAGCTGCAGAGCTGGGCTGACAGGTGGCAAATGGAGTTTAATGCTGAAAGTGTGAGGTGATTCATTTTGGAAGGAGTAACAGGAAGACAGTACTGGGCAAATGGTAAGATTCTTGGTAGTGTGGATGAGCAGAGAGATCTCGGTGTCCATGGACATAGATCCCTGAAAGTTGCCACCCAGGTTGAGAGGGTTGTTAAGAAGGCGTACGGTGTGTTAGCTGTTATTGATGGAAGGATTGAGTTTCAGAGCTATGAGGTCATGTTGCAGCTGTACAAAACTCTGGTGCGGCCGCATTTGGAGTATTGCGTGCAATTCTGGTCGCCACATCATAGGAAGAATGTGGAAGCTTTGGAAAGGGTACAGAGGAGATTTAGCAGAATGTTGCCTGGTATGGAGGGAAGATCATATGAAGAAAGGCTGAGGGACTTGAGGCTGTTTTCGTTAGAGAGAAGACGGTTGAGATGACTTAATTGAGGCATACAAGATGATCAGAGGATTAGATAGGGTGGACAGTGAGAGCCTTTTTCCTTGGATGGTGATGTCTGGCACGAGGGGACATAGCTTTAAATTGAGGGGAGATAGATACAGGACAGATGTCAGAGGTAGGTTCTTTACTCAGAGAGTAGTAAGGGCGTGGAATGCACTGCCTGCAACAGTAGTGGACTAGCCAACACTAAGGGCATTTAAATGGTCATTGGATAGAATTATGGATGACAAGGGAATAGTGTAGATGGGCTTTAGATTGGGTTCACAGGTCGGCGCAACATCGAGGGCTGAAGGGCCTGTACTGCGCTGTAATGTTCTATTGTTCTATATTTTATGTGTTCATTAGCAGCATGTTTGCATTCATGACACCTCCAACCCACCTTTGGCAGCCTCCCCCTGTGGACGGTCACCCCAGCCCAGCACGGGGGAAGCAAGCACAGCGCCCCCGGGCACTTCGGCTGTGAGCTAAGATGGCCACTCACCTCCTCGGTTCCCCACCGAATCCCTTCTGCCAGGTTCACGTTTATAAAAAAGGGAAACTAGTCGGCACCAGCGTGAGCACTTGGCGGGGGGGGCCGCTGAGTGACTGGAGGCTGTGGGATATGGGGTGGCTCCCGTTAATTGTATGGAAATTGGGGTTAAGTGGTGACGATTAGTTTCTCGCTATGATACGGCGAGATCCCGATTTTGGCTACAGTGCCGGGCCAGTTGCATCGCAAACTCTTCGGCACATGGTGCGGATCTCAGTTTCTGCTTCTTCTGCCGTTCACCGGCCTCGTTTCAATCAAGCGAGAGCACAACGGGGATGGAGAATCGAGCCCTCAGAATCCTTTCTGCCATTTCTGCTTTGAGGAATGTTCTTCTGTCCACGTGTAATACATTCAAATTCTCAGAAAAGGTTGAACTAATCGTAGTCACTTCCCAAACTGGAGGGTGATCATTCACGATTGAAGGAATTTGGGGAACCCGACCAAAGACCAACTGATGAGGACTGTAGCCCCCAACAGCCTGAGAGGATTCTTTGCATGGACAGCCCATGCTAAAGCTGAGGTTAATTTACATTCTGGCCTATCTGCAAAATGTTACAAAGCATTTCAACCATCACAACGTGATTTCTCTCACACTCCTCATTACTAAATGGGATTTCCGCAGCTTTATTCATAACTATTATGTTCTGTTCTCTCACATATCCCAAAATTCATCGTTAGCAAATTCCCCCCTCCCCCCTCCAATTATCAGTGAGGAATTCTGCCGGTGCCCCCATTCTGGTCACTATCCATTTCATAATTATTTCTGATTCTTTACTGTGTATAATCATCGACTGATCAAACCAAGTTGCCAAGTCTACAAAGTGTAAAATGAAAATGTTCTTTTCTTTATCCCACACCCCAAGATCCAGAGTCACCACTTCATTAAACTCTCTTGCTAAGGACTAGGGGTTGCGATGGGGTTCCTCTATATTTCTTACACAGATCGCATCTGTTGATTATCAGGGGCGGGATTCCCCCCTACCCGGTGTGACGGAGGGTCCCGGCGTAGGGGAGTGGAGCCAACCATTCCGGGGTCAGGCCTCCCGAAAGGTGGGGAATTCTCCGTACCTTTGGGGGCCAGCCCCGCGCCGGAGCGGTTGGCACCAGAAGACGGACGCAAAAAAACGGCGGCAGCAGCACCGGGGCTGGCCGAAAGGCTTTCGCCGGTCGGTGCATGCGCCGGCGGTGATGTCAGCGGCCAGCTGCCGCTGACGTCACTACCGGTGCATGCGTGATGTGGGATTCTCTTCCGCTTCCGCCATGGCGGAGGACGTGGCGGCAACGGCGGAGAAAGAGTGCACCCGGAGTCTGAGCGGGGAGCCACGATCGCGGGCCAGGCCACCGTGGGGGCACCGCCTGGCCCCCACCAGGACCCCGGGGCTCGCTCGCGTCGCCGATCCCGCCGCCACCAGAAGTGGTTCAAACCTCGGCAGCGGGAGAGGCCTCCCAGCGGCGGGACTTTGGCCCATCCGGGCCGGAGAATCGCCGCACGTGCATCACCGATCGGAGTGGTGAGATTCCTGCCCCCGCCACTTCCCGGGTGGCAGCGAATCTCTGCCACGGCGGGGGCGGTATTTTCGGCGGCCCCAGGCGATTCGCCCCAGATCTATACGTTTGGTATATTCTTCATCATTTATATCCACAGGCCGGAGCAAAATGTTTAATCTTTGGAAGATGGATGGGCAACTTGTATCTAACCCCGTGCTGTACCTGTCCTGGGAGTATTTGATGGGGACAGTGTAGAAGGAGCTTTACTCTGTATCCAACCCCGTGCCGTACCTGGCCTGGGAGTGTTTGATGGGCACAGTGTAGAGGGAGCTTTACTCTGTATCTAACCCCGTGCTGTACCTGTCCTGGGAGTGTTTGATTGGGTCAGTGTAGACGGAGCTTTACTCTGTATCTAACCCCGTGCTGTACCTGTCCTGGGAGTGTTTGATGGCGACAGTGTAGAGGGAGCTTTACTCTGTATTTAACCCCGTGCTGTACCTGTCCTGGGAGTGTTTGATGGGGACAGTGTAGAGGGAGCTTTACTCTGTATCTAACCCCGTGCTGTACCTGTCTTGGGAATGTTTGATGGGGACAGTGTAGAGGGAGATTTAATCTGAATCTAACCCCATGCTGTACCTGTCCTGGGAGAGTTTGATGGGGACAGTGTAGAAGGAGCTTTACTCTGTATCTAATGCCGTGCTGTACCTGTGCTGGGTGTGTTTGATGGGGACAGTGTGGAAGGAGCTTTACTCTGTATCTAACCCCGTGCTGTTCCTGTCCTGGGAGTGTTTGATGGGGACAGTGAAGAGGGAGCTTTACTCTGTATCTAACCCTGTGCTGCACCTATCCTGGGAGTGTTTGATGGGGACAGTGTAGACGGAGCTATATGCTGTATCTAACCCCGTGGTGTACCTGTCCTGGGAGTGATTGATGGGGACAGTGTAGTGGGAGCTTTACTCTGTATCTAACCCCGTGCTGTACCTGTCCTGGGATTGATTGATGGGGACAGTATTGATGGAGCTTTACTCTGTATCTAACCCCGTGCTGTACCTGTCCTGGGATTGTTTGATGGGGACAGTGTAGAGGGAGCTTAACTCTGTATCTAACCCCGTGCTGTACCTGTCCTGGGAGTGTTTGATGGGGACAGCGTAGAGGGAGCTTTACTCTGTATCTAACCCCGTGCTGTACCTGTCCTGTGAGTGTTTGATGGAGACAGTGTAGAGGGAGCTTTACTCTGTATCTAACCCCATGCTGTACCTGTCCTGGGAGTGTTTGATGGGGACAGTGTAGAGGGAGCTTTACTCTGTATCTAACCCCGTGCTGTACCTGTCCTGGGAATGTTTGATGGGGACGGTGTAGAGGGAGCTTTACTCTGTATCTAACCCCGTGCTCTACCTGTCCTGGGAATGTTTGATGGGGACAGTGTGGAGGGAGCTTTACTCTGTACCTTACCCCATGCCGTACCTGTCCTGGGAGTGTTTGATGGGAACAGTGTTGAGGGAGCTTTACTCTGTATCTAACCCCGTGCTGTACCTGTCTTGGGAGTGTTTGATGGGGACAGTGTAGAGGGAGCTTTACTCTGTATCTAACGCAGTTCTGTACCTGTCCTGGGAGTGTTTGATGGGGACAGTGTAGAGGGAGCTTTACTCTGTATCTAACCCCGTGCAATACCCGCCATGGGAGTGTTTGATTGGGACAATGTAGAGGGAGATTTACTCTGTATCTAATGCAGTGCTGGACCTGTGCTGGATGTTTTTGATGGGGACAGTGTGGAAGGAGCTTTACTCTGTATCTAACCCCGTGCTGTTCCTGTCCTGGGAGTTTTGATGGGGACAGTGTAGAGGGAGCTTTACTCTGTGTCTAACTCTGTGCTGTACCTGTCCTGGGAGTGTTTGATGGGGACAGTGTAGATGGAGCTTTACGCTGCATCTAACCCCGTGGTGTACCTGTCCTGGGAGTGATTGATGGGGACAGTGTAGAGGGAGCTTTACTCTGTATCTAACCCCGTGCTGTACATGGCCTGGGATTGATTGATGGGGACAGTATAGATGGAGCTTTACTCTGTATCTAACCCCGTGCTGTACCTATCCTGGGATTGTTTGATGGGGACAGTGTAGGGGGAGCGTTACTCTGTATCTAACCCCGTGCTGTACCTGTCCTGGGAGTGTTTGATGGGGACAGTGTAGAGGGAGCTTTACTGTGTATCTAACCCCGTGCTCTACCTGTCCTGGGAGTGTTTGATGGGGACAGTGTTGAGGGAGCTTTACTCTGTATCTAACCCCGTGCTGTACCTGCACTGGGAGTGTTTCATGGGGACAGTGTAGAAGGAGCTTTACTCTGTATCTAACCCTGTGCTGTACCTGTCCTGGGAGTGTTTGATGGGAGCAATGTAGAGGGAGCTTTACTCTGTATCTAACCCTGTGCTGTACCTGTCCTGGGAGTGTTTGATGGGGACAGTGTAGAGGGAGCTTTACTCTGTATCTAACCCTGTGTTGTACCTGCCCTGGGAGTGTTTGATGGGGACAGTGTAGAGGGAGCTTTACTCTGTATCTAACCCCCATGTTGTACCTGCCCTGGGAGTGTTTGATGGGGACAGTGTAGAGGGAGCTTTACTCTGTATCTAACCCCGTGTTGTACCTGCCCTTGGAGTGTTTGATGGGGACAGTGTAGAGGAAGATTTACTCTGTACCTAACCCCGTGCTGTACCTGTCCTGGGAGTGTTTGATGGGGACAGTGTAGAGGGAGCTTTACTCTGTATCTAACCCCGTGTTGTACCTGCCCTTGGAGTGTTTGATGGGGACAGTGTAGAGGGAGCTTTACTCTGTATCTAACCCCGTGCTGTACCTGCCCTGGGAGTGTTTGATGGGGACAGTGTAGAGGAAGATTTACTCTGTACCTAACCCCGTGCTGTGCCGTGCTGAGGAAGTTGATAATTGCCTTGTCGAGAGTGCAGAGGAGATTTACAATAATGTGGCAAGAGTTTGAAAATTGGCAGCTATGAGGAGAGATTGGATAGTGTAAGTTTGTTTTGGTTAGAACAGAGGAGGCTAACGGGTGACCTTATTCAGCTGACCAGCTAAAATGGCAGCCCTTGCCCGAGGCCTCCAAACCTCCACACTCCCCCAACAAAAAAAACGGTCCACTCACCTTTGATGCTCCCAAACACTCCACCACCAAACCCACCAAAACATTTCAAAGTGGAAAAGGTTTTCCAAGAACAACAAATATTCCCCTTACCAACTCCTCAAAATTCCTGCTTCTCCTGCCAATCCATTTGCCTCAGAACCTCCTGTCATAACATACACATCAGTGTATAATGGTGCATATACAGACACTGACTGACACACTGAATGACCAATCAACACACAGAATACAGCAGCCAATCACCAGAGAGGACACGGCCACTATAAAGCAAGGTGGCACTAGTTTTCCCGCTCATACGGGATGCAGCCTCTGAGACAGCCAGAGCCCGTGAGCAGCAACAGGAACATCCACCATGTGCCAGCAGGATAGTCTGGTCAGGTTAGCCTCAGGTCTCCAGTCAACTCAGCATAGTGTCAACCCACAGTGCAAGTATGTTTAACAGCTCATAGTTCTATAAAATAGAGTTGTAATTCTACAACTGTTGGTAGCCTGTCTCTCTCACTGCTATAGTAAACGCAGTCCTCGCAGACCCAGCTTACCCAACACATCACCTCCATCACTTCCTCTGGCGCACCAAAATAATATTCTCGCTTTGAGAAAGTCACCCAGAGGCGGGCCGGGTACAGCATTCCAAACTCCATCCCCTTCTTGAAGAGGACAGCCTTGACCCAATTAAACCTGGCCCTCCTCTTCGCCAGATCTGTGCCCAGGTCCTGATACACCCGCAGCTCGTTCCCATCCGAGGTGCACTTCCTCGTCTGCCTCGCCCACCGAAGAATCTTTTCTTTGTCCAAGGAACAGTGCAATCTCACCACCACCCTTGGTAGCTCGCACGCCTGCTATGAGGTGAGCTGCTCCTCGTGCTCCCCCACCGCCTCCTCCACTTTCTGGTTCATCTGGCCCTGGGACTCCAGCCTCTGCTCCACTCTCTCATTACCCTCTGTGAAGGGCTCTACCACATTGGCCAGGTCCCCGAGGGCCATCTCCTTCTGCTGACTAAACGTATCATTTAAAAAGTCCACCATCTGCTCCGTTGACCACTGGACGGGCAGAACAGGCCCTTTGCTCTCCGCCGTCTGAACCTGTGGCACACCGCGAACACTCTCCCGCCCCAACAGCTCTTTCCTTCTTGCCCCACTCCTAGTCCGTTGATCCATCCACCAACCACAGCAGAGGGGTTACACCTTCCCCTGGCACTCCTACAGCTCTTTCCATTCCGGAAAATACCTCCCATCAAACGGGGAAAGGACCAAAAGATCCCAGCTTGAGCGGGAGTTACCAAATATGCGACCGCTCGCTCCATGGCCGCCACCGGAAGTTCAGCATGCATTTTATAACCACCTATGTTTGCTGTGGAGAAATCTCACGTTACGACATCCTGAATGAGTGTGTGGTTAATTCCAGTCCCACAGGCCCTGGAGTCCCGACGCAAGTGAATTGACCAAATATTTTTATAAAATTCCCCAAATCTTTGGCCCTTGGCAGCTCAATAATTGACAGTCACCAAGTCTGTAAACACAATTACTGTTTATTTGTAACAGAAATTAAGATCGAATATGCAGGGATTACAACGGAATAGCGACAAGCACACCGAGCACCGAGAGATGCTACTTCCAGCTTCTGAACTGAAAACAAAACTAAAACAACCCAGGCTTACTGGAGAGAGGGAAAGATTCCAGTGAAGTCAGAACCGATCACCACTGGCTATCAGCAAAGACAGGCTTTTCGAGCACTTTCATTGGCCGCCAGCCAAGTCAGTCAAACTGAGTCTTCACTGACCTCTCCAGCTTGAATTAAAGGGAAAGTCTTGTTTAAAGTCATAGGCCCATTAATCATCTATGGATAAAAATTGTAATGACAAAATAAATTAAAGAAAGTGGAAGACAGGAAACAAACAGGGTTTAAACAGGAGGACCCATACACTCATAAAATCCTGTTTGAATAAGTTCTTCTGAACCAACCCATAAATTCCCAATCAGGTTCAACCTGTGCAGGACCAAATCTGCAAATCTGCAAATAGCTTTGGTCAGAAACTGCAGATCTATGAACCAGACGATTGTAGATGCCTCCAGCCCATCTTCATGGCTACCTGGCATGCTTTTGGATGTTCCAAATAGAAATGCAACTTAATTTTCTTACCTTCAAAATAACCTCAGGATCTATGAAACTAATTGATTTAGGTAAGTGTGGACCTTCTAACTCCATTACAAACTTAGAAATGAGTCATTCTTTGTTCAAATTTGCCGTTCTCCCTCTGACACAATAATGTAAACTCAGGTTACCTTATAACTGTAAATTAATCCAGATTTGTTTGATTTGCATTTACATTGAGTGTTGTACATCAGTTTCTTAATCTTGCTTTCCTATTTATCCACATTAAAATAAATCCACTTCCTAAAACATGAATTACGAGACGACATATTCATTACAGCATTCCTAATAAAACATAGAAAATAGGAGCAGGAGGAGGACATTACGCCCTTCAAGCCAGCGTTGCCATTCATTATGATCATGGCTGATCATCCAATTCAATAGCCGAATCCTGTTTTCCCCTTCGCCCTATGTGCAATATCTAACCCCTTGAAAACATGCAATTTGTTGACCTCAACTCCTTCCTATGGTAACAAATTCCACAGGCCGACCACTATCTGGGTGAAGAAATTTCTCCTCATCTCTGTCCTCAATGGTCCACCCCATATCCTCAGACTGAGAGCCCTGGTTCTGGACAAACCTGCCATCGGGAACAGCCTTCCTGCGTCTACCCTGTCCCCATCGGGAACATCCTTCCTGCATCTACCCTGTCCCCATCGGCAACATCCTTCCTGCATCTACCCTGTCCCCATCGGGAACATCCTTCCTGCATCTACCCTGTCCCCATCGGGAACATCCGTCCTGCATCTACCCTGTCTCCATCGGGAACATCCTTCCTGCATCTACCCTGTCTCCATCGGGAACATCCTTCCTGCATCTACCCTGTCTCCATCGGGAACATCCTTCCTGCATCTACCCTGTCCCCATCGGGAACATCCTTCCTGCATCTACCCTGTCTCCATCGGGAACATCCTTCCTGCATCTACCCTGTACCCATCGGGAATATCCTTCCTGCATCTTCCCTGTCCCCATCGGGAACATCCTTCCTGCATCTTCCCTGTCCCCATCGGGAACATCCATCCTGCATCTACCCTGTCTCCATCGGGAACATCCTTCCTGCATCTACCCTGTCCCCATCGGCAACATCCATCCTGCAAATACCCTGTCCCCATCGGGAACATCCTTCCTGAATCTTCCCTGGCTAGTCCTCTTGGAATTTTATAGGTTTCTATGAGAGCCCCCCCTCATTCTTCTTAACTCCAGTGAACACAATCTATAATCGATTTGATCTCTGCTGCACTATTTAATAAGTTGTGATAACAACTTGTCAGAGCACTAACCAGGAGCAATGTCATGGTGGATCTATTAATTATGTGATAAATAATTAGTGGGTTTGATGCAGTAGTTTGAGGATGGAAGTCGGGCAAAAAGGCAAGTTCCAAGGGCAGTCAGAGCTTAATTGCAATCCATTGATTTGAAATTGCTTAATAATGCAGTAGCTAACAGTAAAGCGGGAGGGAGATTGATTAGGTTATACGGTCGGATATTCAGAGGAAACTTATGGTTTACCTTTACTTTACTGAAAAGGCTTCGAGCACCTTTGAGGCATCAGACGTGGAGTATGACTGGTGGGATCTGGGATCTCCCTTAGACACAGGGATTGTGCCATAATTACACTGTTCATGGCAGAGGGGCTCCAGGGAAGGTTACAGAAATAGAGAGGATTATAGGGGCAGCACGGTAGCATAGTGGTTAGCACAATTGCTTCACAGCCCCAGGGTCCCAGGTTCGATTGGCTTGGGTCACTGTCTGTGTGGAGTCTGCACGTCCTCCCCGTGTGTGCGTGGGTTTCCTCCGGGTGCTCCGGTTTCCTCCCACAGTCCAAAGATGTGCAGGTTAGGTGGATTGGCCGTGATAAATTGCCCTTAGTGTCCAAAATTGCCCTTAGTTTTAGGTGTGGTTATGGGAATAGGGTGGAGGTGTGGGCTTGGGTAGGGTGCTCTTTCAAAGAGCCGGTGCAGACTTGATGGGCCGAATGGCCTCCTTCTGCACTGTAAATGCTATGATTCTATAGAGGCTGGCCATGGTTACACAACTGCACAGGTTATTAGGAGCTTGAGAAGGTTACGGAGATAGGGAGGGTTATATCTGCTGGAGAAGGTCACAGAGTTACGAAAGTTTGTCAGGGCTTGAGAAGGTTACAGAGATAGGAAAGGTTTTACGGAGGTATGGAGGGTTGTATGGGCTGGGGGAGGGGGGCGGAGGTTACAGCGATAGTAAAGAGGTCATATTGGGATTTGACCAGGAGGGTGAGTGAATTGGACTGGGAGACAATGTAGACCAGCGAGCACAGGGGGCGACAGGTGAATGGTTCTTGATGTGAGTTTGGGACATGGGGACAGCAGAGTTTTGGATGAACTGAAGTTTACAGGAGGTGGCAGACGGGAGACCAGCTGGGGGAGCTTTGGAATAGTCGAGTCTGGGACTCAATGTCCACGGGTTGGAGTTTCAGCAGCCGAGTCACTTCAAAGATTGGGGGAAATCCTCTATTTCAATGTTCGGCCCAGATTGAACAACACGGAGAAGATGACCCCCAGTCCACTCTACGCCCGGGTCATTCAGAGCCGTGAAATACAGCCTGTGCGAAGATTCCAGTGAGCACACATCAGGAAAATCTGAGATCTCTCTACCTGAATATGGGATATTCCCTCTTTCTGTCATTCTCAATCTTGTCACGGGGCAGAAAGTCAGCCTCTCGTTGGCTGCAGCTGGGATCTTGCTGTGCATGGCTGGGTGTTTTGTGATTTATCCCATTGGGGTAACAGTGGATTGCGCTCTGAAAACAGCCTGGGACAGTTTGAGATAGTTCCTGAGACAGCTGGAACACTCCCTTCACTCCTTTCACCTCCTCAACACGCGTCCTCCATCTCTTCATCCATCCAGCTCAGAGAGAGGTCCCTCTGTCCCTCCACGCAGCTCTGTGAGGGAGTCAGGAATCACAATGTCAGCACAGAGGAGAGGAGAGGGAGAGAACAGGAGAGGGAGAGGGAAGGGTGAGGAGGGAGAGGGAGGGATAGGGGAAGGAAGAGAGGGGAGGGAGAGGAGATGAAAGGGGAGGGAGTGCAGAGGGAGGAGATGATGGGAGGGAGAGGGTGCGGGAAGGAAGTGAAGGGAGATTTGAGAGGAGGGAAAGTTGAGGGAAAGGGAAGTGAAGGAGAGAATGGGGAAAGACGTTTTGAAGGAACAGGAGGAGAGCAAGGGAGAGGTGAGGAAAGTGACAGAGACAGGAGGGTGAGGGAGATGGGAAGGGGAGGGAATGGAAGAGAATGTGGAGTGGAGGGTCAATGGCGGAGGGAGCAGGAGGGGGGGATGGATTGCAGGAAGTGAAGAAGATTTTAAATGAAGGGAGTTGGGGGAGGGGGATATGAGTCTACGGAAGGAGTCACCAACCTTTCCAAGTTTGCATCCACGTTCTCCGACCCCGCAACTGGGTTCCTGAGAGAGGGCAGAGAGAAGGAGGGAGATCAGTGAGCTGACACAGCGCTGGATCCTAATCTCTATCGGTCTGTTTCTTCTCTTCATTGTCCTCTCTCTCCGTCACTCTACCTTCAATCTCCCTCTCACCCTACTTCTCATTCATTCTCTCTCCCATTCCCTCTCACCACGCCACACTCATTCATTATCTCTCTCTCTTTCTCCCCCCACCGCTCATCCTCTTTGCTATGTTTCTCA
This sequence comes from Scyliorhinus canicula, assembly GCF_902713615.1. Taxonomy (NCBI): domain Eukaryota; kingdom Metazoa; phylum Chordata; class Chondrichthyes; order Carcharhiniformes; family Scyliorhinidae; genus Scyliorhinus; species Scyliorhinus canicula. The sequence goes on from NC_052151.1 coordinate 201,920,895, forward strand.
ACCCTGCCTCTCTCAACCACTTCTCTCTCACACACTCTTCTCTCTCTGTCTGTTTCTCACTCTCTCTCCTTCCCCATGTCTGCGTGGGTTTCCTCGGGGTGCTCCAGTTTCCTGCCAAAGCCCAAAGGTGTGAAGAACAGTTGGATTGACCATCCTAAATTGCCCCTTAGTGTCCAAAGAGATTGAGGTTGGGTAGATTGGTTATCTTGTGTCTCAGGACATGCAGTTTTGGTGGGTTGGGGGATTGTTCGATAGTTCGGGGGAGTGGGTCTAGATAGGGTCGGTACAGGGTTGTTGAGTCGAATGGCCTCATTCTGCACTGTAGGGTTTCTGTAGATTCTCTCTGTCACTTTCCCCTCAATCACGGCTGCTCTTTTGTGGTCTTTCTCTCTCTTTCTGTCTCCTGCCCTCTCATTCTTTCTCTCATTCTCTCCTCTCTCACTCAATGCATCGCTCAAATTGTCTCCCACCCTGGCTCTCGCAATCTCTCTCTTTCTTTAACTCTTTCAATTATTGGCCCTCTTTCTCTTCCAATCTCCCTCCCTCTCTTTTCTCTAACTCTACCTCCCTTTACCCCTCTCTCTGTCTCGCTCTGTCTCATTCTCTATTTGTCTCTCTTTTTCCATCACTCTGTCTCCATCATAATATCTAGGAATATTGAACATTAACACTCAGTACAATTCAGAAATGATGTCTGAATACTCAACGTTTGCTGATCACTTGGACGATGACAATGACCGAGAGGAGAATAGTCAGGATGGTGACAGAAATGATCATCTTCACACTACTCGGAGAGCAACAGGATTGTTCAGCTGGGGAGGGGGAAGGGGAAAGAAAAATAATTTTATAGAGACATATTTCAGAGCTCAGTCACAAAACCTTTCATCAATTTTTGACACATCAAAGAACATAGAATATAGAACACTACAGCGCAGTACGGGCCCTTCGGCCCTCGATGTTGCGCTGACCTGTGAAACCATCTGAAGCCTATCTGACCTACACTATTCCATTTTCATCCATATGTCTATCCAGTGATCACTTAAATGCCCTTAAAGTTGGCGAGTCTACTACTGTTGCAGGCAGGGCGTTGCACACCCCTACTACTCTCTGAGTAAAGAAACTGCCTCTGACATCTGTCCTATATCTACCACCCCTCAATTTAAAGCTATGTCCCCTCGTGTTCGTCATCACCATCCGAGGAAAAAGATTCTCACTGTCCACCCTATCTAACCCTCTGACTATCTTATATGTCTCTATTAAGTCACCTCTCAGCCTTCTCCTCTCTAACGAAAACAGCCTCAAGTCCCTGAGCCTTTCCTCGTAAGACCTTCCTTCCATACCAGGCAACATCCTAGTAAATCTCCTCTGAACCCTTTCCAAAGCTTCCACATCCTTCCTATAATGTGGTGACCAGAACTGCACGCAGTACTCCAGGTGCGGCCGCACCAGAGTTATGTACAGCTGCAGCATGACCTTGTGGTTCCGAAACTCAATCCCCCTGCTTATAAAGGATAGCACACCATATGCCTTCTTAACAGCCCTATTAACCTGGGTGGCAACTTTCAGGGATTTATGTACCTGGATGCCGAGATCTCTCTGTTCATCTACACTACCAAGAATCTTGCCATTAGCCCAGTACTCTGCATTCCTGTTACTCCTTCCAAAGTGAACCACCTCACACTTTTCCGCATTAAACTCCATCTGCCACCTCTCAGCCCAGCTCTGCAGCTTATCTATGTCCCTCTGTATCTTATAACATCCTTCAGCACTATCCACAACTCCACCGACCTTCGTGTCATCTGCAAATTTACTAACCCATCCTTCTACACCCTCTTCCAGGTCATTTATAAAAATGACAAACAGCAGTGGCCCCAAAACAGATCCTTGCGGTACACCACTAGTAACTGAACTCCACGATGAACATTTGCTATCAACCACCACCCTCTGTCTTCTTTCAGCTAGCCAATTACTGATCCAAACCACTAAATCACCTTCAATTCCATACTTCCTTATTTTCTGCAATAGCCTACCGTGGGGAACCTTATCAAACGCCTTACTGAAATCCATATACACCACATCAACAGCTTTACCCTGATCCACCTGTTTGGTCACCTTCTCAAAAAACTCAATAAGGTTTGTGAGGCATGACCTACCCTTCACAAAACCGTGTTGAGTATCGCTAATCAACTTGTTCTTTTCAAGATGATTATAAACCCTATCTCTTATAACCTTTTCCAACATTTTACCCACAACCGAAGTAAGGCTCACAGGTCTATAATTACCAGGGTTGTCTCTACTCCCTTTCTTGAACAAGGGGACAACATTTGCTATCCTCCAGTCTTCCAGCACTATTCCTGTCGACAAAGACGACATAAAGATCAAGGACAAAGGCTCTGCAATCTCCTCCCTGGCTTCCCAGAGAATCCTAGGATAAATCCCATCTGGCCCAGGGGACTTATCTATTTTGACATTTTCTAAAATTGCTAACACCTCCTCCTTTTGAACCTCTATTCCATCTAGCCTGGTCGACTGAACCTGAGTGTTCTCCTCGACAACATTGTCTTTCTCCAGTGTAAACACTGACGAAAAATATCCATTTAATGCTTCCCCTATCTCCTCTGATTCCACACACAACTTTCCACTACTATCCTTGATTGGCCCTAATCTTACTCTAGTCATTCTTTTGTTCCTGATATACCTATAGAAAGCCTTAGGGTTTTCCTTGATCCTATCCGCCAGCGACTTTTCGTGTCCTCTCCTCGCTCTTCTTAACTCTCCCTTTAGGTCCTTCCTGGCTAACTTGTAACTCTCAAGTGCCCTAACTGAGCCTTCATGTCTCATCGTAACATAAGCCTTCTTCTTCCTCTTGACAAGTGCTTCAACTTCCTTAGTAAACCACGGTTCCCTTGCTCGACAACTTCCTCCCTGCCTGACAGGTACATACCTATCAAGGACACGCAGTAGCTGTTCCTTGAAAAAGCTCCACATTTCGATTGTACCCATCCCCTGCAGTTTCCTTCCCCATCCTATACATCCTAAATCTTGCCGAATAGCATCATAATTGCCTTTCCCCCAGCTATAATTCTTGCCTTGCGGTATATACCTATCCCTGCCCATTGCTAAAGTAAACATAACCGAGTTGTGATCACTATCACCAAAGTGCTCACCTACATCTAAATCTAACACCTGGCCGGGTTCATTACCCAGTACCAAATCCAATGTGGCCTCGCCCCTTGTTGGCCTGTCTACATACTGTGTCAGAAAACCCTCCTGCACACACTGCACAAAAACTGACCCATCTATAGCACTCGAACTATAGTATTTCCAGTCAATATTTGGAAAGTTAAAGTCCCCCATAACAACTACCCTGTTACTCTCGCTCCTGTCAAGAATCATCTTTGCAATCCTTTCCTCTACATCTCTGGAACTATTCGGAGGTCTATAGACAACGCCCAACAGGGTGACCTCTTCTCTACTGTTCCTCACCTCGGCCCATACTGCCTCAGTAGACGAGTCCTCAAGCGTCCTTTCTACCGCCGTAATACTTTCCTTGATTAACAATGCCACACCCCCCCCCCTCTTTTACCATCTTCTCTGTTCTTACAGAAACATCTAAATCCTGGAACCTGCAACAACCATTCCTGTCCCTGCTCTACCCATGTCTCCGAAATCGCCACAACATCGAGATCCCAGGTACCAACCCATGCTGCAAGCTCACCCACCTTATTCCGGATGCTCCTGGCGTTGAAGTAGACACACTTCAAACCAGCGCCCTGCTTGCCGGTGCCCTCTTTCGAATTTTTAACCCTATCCCTGACCTCACTACTCTCAACATCCTGTACACTGGGACTACAATTTAGGTTCCCATACCCCTGCTGAATTAGTTTAAACTCCCCCGAAGAGCACTAGCAAATCTCCCCCCAGGATATTGGTACCCCGCTGGTTCAGGTGAAGACCATCCTGTTTGTAGAGGTCCCACCTACCCCAGAATGAGCCCCAATTATCCAGGAAACCAAAACCCTCCCTCCTGCACCATCCCTGTAGCCACGTGTTCAACTCCTCTCTCTCCTTATTTCTCACTTCGCTAGCACGTGGCACGGGTAACAACCCAGAGATAACAGAGATAATAATCATAGGGTTCGTAATTCTCCCTCTACACTGCCCCATCAAACACTCCCAGGACAGGTACTGCATGGGGTTAGATACAGAATAAATCTCCCTCTACGCTGTCCCCATCAAATATTCCCAGGGCAGGCACAGCACGGGGTTAGATACAGAGTAAAGCTCACTCTACACTGTCCCCATCAAACACTCCCAGGACAGGTACAGCACAGGGTTAGATACAGAGTAAAGCTCCCTCTACACTGTCTCCATCAAACACTCCCAGGACAGGTACAGCAAGGGGTTAGATACAGAGTAAAGCTCCCTCTACACTGTACCCATCAAACACTCCCAGGACAGGTACAGCACGGGGTTAGATACAGAGTAAAGCTCCCTCGACACTGTCCCCATCAAACACTCGCAGGACAGGTACAGCACGGGGTTAGATACAGAGTAAAGCTCCCTCTACACTGTCCCCATCAAACATTCCCAGGGCAGGCACAGCACGGGGTTAGATACAGAGTAAAGCTCCCTCTACACAGTCCCCATCAAACACTCCAAGGACAGGTACAGCACGGGGTTAGATACAGAGTAAAGCTCCCTCTACACTGTCCCCAACAAACACTCCCAGGACAGGTACAGCACGGGGTTAGATACAGAGTAAAGCTCCCTCTACACTGTCCCCATCAAACACTCCCAGGACAGGTACAGCACGGGGTTAGATACAGAGTAAAGCTCCCTCTACACTGTCCCCATCAAACACTCCCAGGACAGGTACAGCACAGGGTTAGATACAGAGTAAAGCTCCCTCTACACTGTCCCCATCAAACACTCCCAGGACAGGTACAGCACGGGGTTAGATACAGAGTACAGCTCCCTCTACACTGTCCCCATCAAACACTCCCAGGACAGGTACAGCACGGGGTTAGATACAGAGTAAAGCTCCCTCGGCACTGTCCCCATCAAACACTCGCAGGACAGGTACAGCACGGGGTTAGATACAGAGTAAAGCTCCCTCGGCACTGTCCCCATCAAACACTCGCAGGACAGGTACAGCATTTTACTGTGTAATATCTAATGTTAGTTGCTTATTTCTCTCTCTATGACTCACCAGGTTTGATTCCTTTACAGACGCCACTCAAGTTGGATTGTGCAGTGTTGAATTGTGCAGTGCCCTCACTGACTGGGTTCCTGGCCTCACACACGTACACAGCGTCGTTGGTCTCCTCTGTGAAGTGAAGCTATAATTCCTGTCCATTGTCGGAGAGATGATGGGAGCTGCCGTTTCTCAATGCTTCTTGTCCCCTCCACCATCTGAAGCTGATGATGTCGCCTGTGTTCACTGAGCAGGCCAGGGTCAGGTTACAATTCTTGATGAGTTTATAGCTGATCTTTGTTCCTGTCACAGGCTCTGCCATTCAAATCAATAGACAAAAGAAACATGAGGAAGGAATGTCGACCCTCGTGGGACACCTCAATATCCAGCACCCTCACCCCTCCTTCAGACCCTCAAAAGAAAACTCTGACCCCCCCCCCCCCCCCCCTCCATCCCTCCATCCCTCCATCCACCATCTTAACCATCCCCTCATCCCACTGAGTTCAAACAGGTCACATGTGTCAATATGCCGGCTGGATGGAACATACGCAGTGTGTTACACACTCTTTCACTACAATCACAAACACCCATTCACTCCCACTCTGTGATTGTCCATGTTTTGGGATTGCATCCTGGGAATTCTGTCTGGATCAGTCTCATTGGTGACTCCCGTCAGTGGTCCCTGTGACCCTTGTTATGTGGAGTGCACCCTCTCAGTCTGATGGTTAACAGGTTAAACAAGATCAGTCTGGGTACACAATAGGGAGACTCTAGATACAGTCATCACTCTATACCAAGCTCAAGGGAGATGGTAGTGTCGTGGTGATGTCACTGGATCAGTAATCCAGAGGCCCAGACTAATGATCTCCTGACACGGGTTCAAATCCCATCCCAGCAGCTGGTGGGATGGGCAACAAATGCTGGCCTTAACGGTGACATTCATATCCCAGGAAAGAATAAAATATCCTCTGATTCCTGGAACATATTCCAGGCTGTCGTCTCTGTTCTCAGTAACAATGAGCAGCATTTCCAAATGTCTGGACCAGGACATGGTGGTTGGAGCAACAACTTCTTTATTTACATGGGGCAGGTGAAGGATTATACACAATGTCTAAAATTCTTTGTTTAGATTATGTTAAAACAGGTGAGATGTTGAGAGGCTGTCCCCCTGATGTACCATCAATTGAACGCGAGACGAGTTGCTGTACAAAAGTATGGCTTTAATCAGCTAGATGTTAGCCCTGCGGTCGATTACAGTATATGGACGACCACCGGGAGTACTGGGTATTTATACCTGGAGGCGGGGTTAACTCATCCTCTCGACCAATCGGGGAGCCGTCACATGACTGGTCTCAACCAACCGGTCGAGAGGCACATGACCGACCAGAGCCAATGGTAAGCCGGTGTTCTGCACCAATGGCAGGCAGCTATGCTAATCATACCTCCACACCCCACATCCTCTCCCCGGCTTGGAGAGTCAGCCAAGGGTGTTGTTGCAATCTCACACCTCCACCACGTGGCTAAGAGCTAGTCTGGTTCAGTCAGACAGAGTAACCCCACTTAAGTTAGCAGAGAGTCGAACTCACAGAGAACTGTGCTAACTGTGCTATTAGTTCAATAAATCAGATTGAACCAACTTCAAGGTCTGGAGTATCTTTCTGATCTAAGCTGCATCCTGTTGCAGCCAGTGTTGGACCAGTGTACCTAATCCGACAGCCTCTCCATTGCTGCCACATTCAGCTGGTAGTGTGGCGACCAGAATTGAACACTATACTCCAAGTGCAACATAACTAAGATTCTATACAGCTGCAACATGACTTGCCAATGTTTCTACTCAATGCCTCCGCCAATGAAGGCAATCATGCTGTATACCTTCTTGGCTAACTTCTCCACCTGTGTTGCCTCTTTCAGTGAACTGTGGAGCTGTGCATCCAGATCCCTCTGACTGCCAATTTTCTTAAGGGTTGTGACGGAGAGATTTCCAGGTATCTGCTGCCCTTGTCCTTCTAGACGGTAGTGGTCGAGGGTTTGGAAGGTGTTGCCTGAGGAACCTTGGGGAGTTGCTGCAGTGCATCTTGTAGATGGTACACACGGCTGCTGCTGTGCGTCGGTGGGAGGGAGAGAGCAATGTTGAGAATGGTGTACCGATCAAGTGGACTGCTTTGTCCTGGATGGTGTCGAGGTTCTTGAGTGCTGTTGGAGCTGCACACATCCAGGCAAGTGGAGAGTTTTCCATCACACTCCTGACTTGTGCCTTGTAGATGGTGGACAGGTTTTAGGAGGTCAGGAGGTGAGTTACTCACTGCAGGATCCCCAGTCTCTGACCTGCTCTTGGGGCCACAGTATTTATATGGCTGGATTCAGTTCAGCTTCTGATCAATGGTAACCCCCCCAGGATGCTGACTGTGGGGGATTCAGCAATGGTAATGCCATTGAATGTCAAGGGTCGATGATTCGATCCTCTCCTGTAGGAGATGGTCATAGCCTGGCACTTAAGGTGAAAATGTTACTTCCCACTTTTCAGCCTAAGCCTGGATATTGTCCAGCGTTCTTGCTGCGTTTGGACATGGACTGCTTCATTATCTGAGGAGTCGCAAATGGTGCTGAACATTGTGCAGTCATCGGCAAATAGGGAGTCACAGAATCCTACAGCTCAGAAAAGGCCCTTCAGCCCATCAACTCTGAGCTGGTGAAAAACAACCACCTAACTATTCTAGTCCCATTTTCCAGCACTTGGCCCATAGCCTGTATGCCCAGGGATAGCAAGTGCTCATCTCAATACTTCTTAAATGTTATGAGGGACTCTGCCTCCACCTCCGTTTAAGGCAGCGAGTTCCAAACTCCCACCACCCTCTGGGTAGAAAGGTTTTTCCTCACATCCCGTCTAAACCTCCTGCCCTTGACCTTAAATCTATGCCCCCTGGTCATTGAGCTCTCCACCAAGGGGAAAAGTTTCTCCCTGTCTATCTATGCCCCTCATAATTGTATAAATCTCAATCCTGTCTCCCTCTCAGTCTCCTCTGCTCCAAGGAAAACAACCCCAGTCTGTCCAATCTCTCTTCATAACTAACAATCTCCAGCCCCGGCAACATGCTGGTAAACATCCTCTGCTCTCTTTCCAGGGCGATCACATCCCTCCCATAATGTGGATTCCAGAACTGCGCACATCTGACCTGATGTTGGAAGGAGGGTCATTGTTGAAGCAGCTGAAAATGGTTGGTCCGAGGGCACTACCCTGAGGAACTCCTGTAGTGATGTCTTGATCTCCCCCCCTGAAAAGGCCCAGCAAGTGACTGAGTTCAAGGGCAATTAGGGATGGGCAATAAAGGCTGGCCGGGTCAGTGACGTCCACAGGAAAGAATAAAATATCCCCCGACTCCTGGAACATATTGACAGCAGTCCTCTCTGTTCTCAGTAACAATGAGCAGCATCTCCAAATGTCTGGACCAGGACACGGTGGTTGGAGCAACAACTCGTTTATTTACATGGGGCAGGGGAAGGATTATACACAATGTCTAAATTCTTTTGTGTGTTTGACAGGTTAGATGTCGAGAGGCTGTTCCCCCATCCCCTCCCCCGCTTGGACAGGGTGGAATCAGAGGGGTCACAATATCTCAGGGTTACGGGGTCAGCCCATTCCAGACTGAGATGAAGAGAACGTTCTTCAGTCAGAGGGTCTGTAGATTTGGAATTTTCTCTCTCTCCCTGGGAGAGCTCGGGCTTCTCACTCGATGAGGGTATTTGAGACTGAGATGGGCAATGTTTGTACAGAAGTGGGATTGAGGGATTTTGCGATTGGGTGGGATGATAGAGTTGATGTACCTGATCAGACAGGATCTTATTGAACTTTGGAACAGGCTCGAGGGGCTGAATGGCCTCCTCTCAATCCTATCTTTCAGTGATCAGTAAAGCTCAGTCTATCCAATAGAATCTCACTTACCGTACACGTCCAGTTGAATGGTCTCTGTAGTTTCCTCTCCTGAATCTCTCGTTACAAACACCTCATAACTCCCAGCGTCCTCTCTCTGTAAATCACTGATTTGCAGACTGAAGTTCCCAGGATGAAATTTGATCCGTTTCTTGTAATCCTCAGGCCCAAAGTAACTGACATGTTCCCTGCTGTATCGTGCTATTTTGACTCTGTGTGAAGATTGTTTCCAGACAACCTCGACATCCATCAATCCATGTGGGATTACTGGAGACAGGGAGACTGACTGACCCAGGGATCCATTCACAGGGAGACGGGCAGCCTGATTCTGAACTGAGGGAACAAGAGGAGACAGTCAGTGAGTGCTGAACGAGACAAGCTCAGTGACTGGAGGCAGAATTTCAATTCATAGCCCCATACCATTCAGGAAGATGCCATTCAACCCATCGTGCGCATGCTAGCTCTGTGACAGAGCAAGCTAATTCATCCACTCACCCCTCCTTCCCCCAACTCCCTGTAAGTTTCCCCCCTTCCAGTGTTTCTCCCATTCCCCCTTTCTGGAAGTTCCTATTGAGTCTGCTCCCACCGCCCTTTCAGACAGAACCTTCCAGATCACAACAACTCTCTGTGTAAAAACATTTCTCCTCATCCTCATCTCCCCCTCTGCTTCTTTTACTGATTTTCTTCAATCTGTGTCCCTCTGGTTCCCCACCCTCCTGTCACTGGGTACACTTCCTCCTTCTTTACTCCAACTGAACACTTCCTGATTTTGACCGTCTCGATTCAATCCCCCCCCCCCTTAACTTTCTCTGCTCGAAGAACAACCCCAGCTTCTCCAGTCTCTCCGCACCGACTGAAGTCCCTCATTCCCGGAACCATTCCGGTAAATCTTCCTCTGTACCTCTCTCCGAGGGCTTGGCAGAGTTCAAGGAAGGATTTGGACATCAACGCAAATGAGGAAGCAAAGAAAGTTCAGAGAGAGAGAGAGAGAGAGAGAACCGGAAACACTGAATCAAACTCACAGACTGATAGGGAGAGAGCCAGCAAACAACAGATGAACAATTCCCCAAACTCCATCTTCCAGCAGTAACAGGGGAGGGGGGGGGGGGGGGGGGGGGCGGGGGAGCAGATCTGAGAGATTGGAGCCAATCTTGGGGGATATTTGGGGTTTTGATGATGAGATTAAAGAGACAGATCAGATCCTAATGACCCAGTCAACACCTCCCCTTGTCCCTTTACCGGACTGCTAACTGTGTGGGGGAGGGTTGAAGTGTGATTGGATGATGGGCCAGGGGAGGCTTCACTCAGACCTGACAGGGTCTCACTCACTGGTCGGTGCCAGAGAGCAGCCCGGCCATTGGACGGCTGTGCAGCCGACAATTGACACTGGAGTGAAGACAGGAAACCAGGAGGTTGTCCCAATAATTAGATTGAGCCACAGACTGACGAGAAGACCAGAGTAATTCAGTCACAGACTGGAGCTGGAATTCACTATTCCCCTGCTTTTCTGGGGTTGGAGATGGGTGTGTGGGGTGGGGAGTAGGTGTGGGGGGAGCAGGGGGGGGAGGAAAATAGAGCCCCGTCTGCAACCTGCCGAAGAATAGAACCATTGAACCCAAACAGTGCCAAAGGAGGCCATTTGGCCCATCGAGTCTGCACCATTACTCTGAGAGGATCCTATCTAGGCCCACTCCTCCGCCCTATCCCTGAAGCCCCACCTTGCGCATGTGCGGCCACGGACCCAGAAATGCTGCGGGCCGTATCGGCAACTAGACTCCAGAACTCTACGCTGCCTCCCTGCTAACCCCCAACAAAACGGGGAATCGATGGCCGTTTGCCGCCAGTTTTCCTACCGTAAAACCCCACCGTTTTCACACCGGAGTGGGAACCTAGTCTCTCAAATGGAGAATCCAACACCCTGTTCCATTTAAAATTCCACTCAAGATCCTGGATGTAAATAATGCCGTATCTACTGCCCCCACGAGAGTAAGTGTCTCCACTGACAATATGTTTTTCACCAGTTGTAATAAGCCGAACAGCGCAGACGGAGCTTTTCCCGTGTGGTTCGAGGGGTAAGATCTCCCTCGTTTATTACAGGGCTGATACCCTGTTGTCTATAAGGTCGGTCTGATTGGAACTGACCAACAGAGAGAGAGACAGACAGAGGACCCAGTGAGGTCACGCCGGGTGGGAGAATCGCCGTGGCACCGCACGAATCGTGCCACGCAGCCCCAACCCCACACGCGGGGTTCTCCCACCCACCCCCGAAACCAGCACCATGCCGGGCCGCTCGGAGACTCGCCGCAAACGGCAAGCGGCGATTCTCTGGACCAGATGGGCCGAGCGGCCGCTACGATCGGGGAGGGCCTCCGATGGGGGTCTGGCCCACAATCGGGGCCCAACAATCGGTGAGCCGGCCTCTCCGCCCCCCCCGGGCCTACCTCCTTACGCTGGCGGCCCCAGAACACCGGCGCCATGTTGATGAGGGGCCAGCGCGCCGGCTGCCCCAACTGCGCATGCGCGGGTTAGCGCGGCGCCCATTTGGCACTGCGTAAGGACGCTGGAACGGCGTTAATCACTCCAGCACCGGGCTGGCCCCCTGTGGGGTCCAGAATAGGTCGTGCCCGGGTCCTGTTCGCGCCGCCATGAAAGGCGACGGTGTTCACGATGGCGCGGGCACTTGGTCCGCCTCGCGGAGAATCGCCCGCTGTATATTTTTAGTTTCCCGTGCCTAAGGGCAACATTTACCTTTCTCCCCCAGGGGAACAATTATACAACCTCCCGCACTCAAAGATCAATCACAAAGATTAACATAGGATGTGTCACGATAAACAACCAGTTTCAGCTGTCTAATGTCACCTCAAGATGGAAATTTCAAAACACAATTCTCCAATTTGGATTTTGCCAATGTTTGCTCGAACGATTTCTTCAACATTGGGATTGTTGATTTTAGTGCTTAGTTCTAAAGCATCGCCGTGCCACCCTGTTCTGCCTAACGCCATTGAGGTGCGCCGGTGTCAGGAGGGGGGAATTTGGAGGGATTGGAGATGGCCGTTGTCTCCTTGGTGACAGGCCCAGGGTTGGCCTCCAGCATTTCCTCTTCCCTGACGTTTCCCGTAGGCCCTGGAGGAATCCATGGGATGGAGGAGCAGCTGGAGTGAGCTCCAGAGATGTCTGAGTGATCTGGCTGTGCCAGTCCTGGAGGCTCCCATTGTCTGCCCCATGGTGCCAATGCCCTCAGCTATGCTGCCCAGTGACTGAGCCACACTTTGGAGTGCCTTGGCAATGTCCATCTGGGACATGTCCCTCAACGGCTGGGTCAAGACGTTGAGGCCCTCAGCCATGGTCATCACAAACTGGGCCATGCCTTGGACGGCACCACTCAAGATGCTGACATCGTGCGCTAGGTTTTCCACTGCGGGCGCCACCCTGGCAGTGTTGGCCTTTGTGCCACACATTGTTGGCACCATCTCCTGCACCTGGAGACTTAGGGAATCCTCCAATAGGACTTGCAGCTGCTGGGGTTTTGCTGACACCCCCTCCCGAATGTCACAGCTCTGGCCAATGGTGCTGGTTTAGCACAGTGGGCTAAATAGCTGCCTTGCTATGCAGAACAATGCCAGCAGCACGGGTTCAATTCCCGTAACGGCCTCCCCGAACAGGCGCCGGAATGTGGCAACTAGGGGCTTTTCACAGAAACTTTATTGAAGCCAACTTGTGACAATAAGGGGCAGCAGGGTAGCATGGTGGTTAGCATAAATGCTTCACAGCTCCAGGGTCCCAGGTTCGATTCCCGGCTGGGTCACTGTCTGTGCGGAGTCTGCACATCCTCCCCCTGTGTGCGTGGGTTTCCTCCGGGTGCTCCGGTTTCCTCCCACAGTCCAAAGATGTGCGGGTTAGGTGGATTGGCCATGCTAAATTGCCCGTAGTGTCCTAATTAAAGTAAGGTTAAGGAGGGGGTTGTTGGGTTACGGGTATAGGGTGGATACGTGGGTTTGAGTAGGGTGATCATGGCTCGGCACAACATTGAGGGCCGAAGGGCCTGTTCTGTGCTGTACTGTTCTATGTTCTATGTTCTAATAAGCGATTATTATTATTATCAGCTGCATCAGCTCAAGGAGAACTTTGTCCAGTGGCTCAGCATCTGGCTGGGATCCAGGATTATAATGGGACCCAGCATTGTCCTGGGATCCAGCATTGTCCTGGGATCCAGCATTGTGTTGGGATCCAGCATTGTCCTGGGACCCAGCATTTTCCTGGGATCCAGCATTGTCCTGGGACGGAGCATTGTCCTGGGATCCAGCATTGTCTTGGGGCCCAGAACTGTCCTGGGACCCAGCATTGTCCTGGGATCCAGCATTGTCCTGGGATCCAGCATTGTCCTGGCACGGAGCATTGGCCTGGGACGGAGCATTGTCCTGGGACCCAGCATTGTCCTGGGACCCAGCATTGTCCTGGGATCCAGCATTGTCCTGGGATCCAGCATTGTCCTGGGATCCAGCATTGTCCTGGGACGGAGCATTGTCCTGGGATCCAGCATTGTCCTGGGATCCAGCATTGTCCTGGGACGGAGCATTGTCCTGGGATCCAGCATTGTCCTGGGACCCAGCATTGTCCTGGGATCCAGCATTGTCCTGGGACCCAGTATTGTCCTGGGATCCAGCATTGTCCTGGGATCCAGCATTGTCCTGGGACCCAGCATTGTCCAGGGACCCAGCATTGTCCTGGGATCCAGCATTGTCCTGGGATTCAGCATTGTCCTGGGATCCAGCATTGTCCTGGGACCCAGCATTGTCCTGGGATCCAGCATTGTCCTGGGACGGAGCATTGTCCTGGGACCCAGTATTGTCCTGGGATCCAGCATTGTCCTGGGACCCAGCATTGTCCTGGGATCCAGCATTGTCCTGGGACGGAGCATTGTCCTGGGACCCAGCATTGTCCTGGGGCGGAGCATTGTCCTGGGATCCAGCATTGTCCTGGGACGGAGCATTGTCCTGGGATCCAGCATTGTCCTGGGATCCAGCATTGTCCTGGGACCCAGCATTGTCCTGGGATCCAACATTGTCCTGGGACCCAGCATTGTCCTGGGATCCAGCATTGTCCTGGGATCCAGCATTGTCCTGGGATCCAGCATTGTCCTGGGACCCAGCATTGTCCTGGGATCCAACATTGTCCTGGGATCCAGCATTGTCCTGGGATCCAGCATTGTCCTGGGACCCAGCATTGTCCTGGGATCCAGCATTGTCCTGGGACACAGCATTGTCCTGGGACCCAGCATTGTCCTGGGATCCAGCATTGTCCTGGGATCCAGCCTTGTCCTGGGATCCAGCATTGTCCTGGGACCCAGCATTGTCCTGGGATCCAACATTGTCCTGGGATCCAGCATTGTCCTGGGATCCAGCATTGTCCTGAGATCCAGCATTGTCCTGGGACCCAGCATTTTCCTGGGACGGAGCATTGTCCTGGGATCCAGCATTGTCCTGGGATCCAGCATTGTCCTGGGATCCAGCATTGTCCTGGGATCCAGTATTGTCCTGGGACGGAGCATTGTCATGGGACCCAGCATTGTCCTGGGACCCAGCATTGTCCTGGGATCCAGCATTGTCCTGGGATCCAGCATTGTCCTGGGACCCAGCATTGTCCTGGGATCCAACATTGTCCTGGGATCCAGCATTGTCCTGGGATCCAGCATTGTCCTGGGACCCAGCATTGTCCTGGGACCCAGCATTGTCCTGGGATCCAGCATTGTCATGGGACCCAGTATTGTCCTGGGACGGAGCATTGTCATGGGAACCAGCATTGTCCTGGGAGCCAGCATTGTCATGGGACCCAGCATTGTCCTGGGACCCAGCATTGTCATGGGACCCAGCATTGTCCTGGGACCCAGCATTGTCCTGGGACCCAGCATTGTCCTGGGACCCAGCATTGTCCTGGGACCCACCATTGTCCTGGGACCCAGCATTGTCCTGGGATCCAGTGTTGCACGTTTTGCTATGGGTGTAAAATGCGTTTATTGGAGTGTATTAACACGCCTCCGTTTAAAGGCCGTGTGCTTAACACTACTAGGCCTTGTGTATGTATTTTCAGCTCAGGAGTCGCCAGATGCCGTATAGACACCTCACAAATATTCCAAGGTCAGGTTCAAAGTAATAAAACGATACACCGATTAGTAAGTTCCAAACGATCAATATTTATTATACAATTATAATAAATACGCATGCACACGCTAAGGGACTAAGCTATGACTAAACTAAGCAATCAGAATACTTAACTAATCAGGAACAGGCAAGGTCAGGGAGCGAGGCCTTCGTTCCGGTCTTGGTCTGCAACCTTCAGAAAGCGTGCTGGTCACTGGGGGTCTAGTGGGCCTGGTTCGCGTAGCGAGCGTCGTATTGTCACTTACGGTTCGGCGGCTGGTGCTCAACGGCTGGAGTCAGGATACAATTCGAAGTTCTTGGTCAAAGCCGGAGCACGAAACAACAGACAGGACCATGGGTGGGGGTCTATCTTTTCTAGGGGTCCCCAATGTCCTTGCCTTTTCCTGGGCGGGCTTTACCTTCAGGTATCGATTGGATCGCTCCCAATCGATATCTTTTGAATTCCTCCAATGTGAGGGTCTCTCTTGATGGAGGGGGCGGTTTCTATAGTGGATACTTCTGGTGCCGCTCTGTCTGGACATCCACTTAAAGTATCTTATTCAAACCCAAATGTTGCCATTGTGTGTGCCTAGATCTGGACTGCCTCATTAGTATGTAAAGCGTTCTGCCATTATCACCTTTGGTTTGAGATCTTCCACCTGGCCAGAAACTAGTTTTGCTGATTGCAAAATGCTAATGAGTGTTTGCAGGCTGCTGCCTTGGCTAAACTGTTTTTCCCTGCAGTCTTAGCGATTCTCCATTTTGTTTAGTTCAGTGTCCATTTTAGGTGGCTACAGTGGCTACACCAGCATTGTCCTGGGATCCAGAATTGTCCTGGGATCCAGCATTGTCCTGGGATCCAGCATTGTCCAGGGATCCAGCATTGTCCTGGGACCCAGCATTGTCCTGGGATGGAGCATTGTCCTGGGATCCAGCATTGTCCTGGGATCCAGCATTGTCCTGGGATCCAGCATTGTCCTGGGATGGAGCATTGTCCTGGGATCCAGCATTGTCCTTGGACCCAGTATTGTCCTGGGATCCAGCATTGTCCTGGGATCCAGCATTGTCCTGGGATCCAGCATTGTCCTGGGATCCAGCATTGTCCTGGGACCCAGTATTGTCCTGGGACCCAGCATTGTCCTGGGATCCAGCATTGTCCTGGGATCCAGCATTGTCCTGGGACCCAGTATTGTCCTGGGATCCAGCATTGTCCTGGGACCCAGCATTGTCCTGGGACCCAGCATTGTCCTGGGATCCAGCATTGTCCTGGGATCCAGCATTGTCCTGGGATCCAGCATTGTCCTGGGATCCATCAGATATCAGACTGCTGCCTGCATTGGATGTTCCTGCCTCCACTTTCTTTTCTGAGAAAAGGCAACTGTTGTGCTACGCCCCAGATAGTAACCCATACACCGAGGTGTGTAATACCCTTCTGGTGGAACGTGGGGGTGATTGCTGTGATGCATCACCGCTGGTTTCCTCGGAGCTCCCCTCCGAGGTGGTCCCTTGGGTGGCAGCAATGGGAACGGCTCCCGGTAGCCCAGCATCATCAGATGACGATCCTGTGAGACAATGTGGTCAGTGAGAGAGAGTAAGATCATTTTTCTCTGACATTTACAATCACTTGAGGCAGGTCACCTGTACGAAGGGGCAGTGGGTCCTCACCTCGCTGACACTGGCCAACCTCGCTGTCAGTGACTGCTCTCTCCTCGGGCTGTCCCGCGATCTCCATGTCCCATTCCGCATGGGGGAGGTGAGGACTGTGATCTCGGACATCCCACCCCCCATCTTCACCCTTTCACTCTTATTATGGGCTATCTTCTCCTGCTGGTACAAACAGAGGGCATTGTGAGCTGCACGCTTGATGTTGCCACCTGGACATGAAGGGGTTTTGCTGGTGGGCGACAGGGGTTTCTGAGCAACAAGCCTTAAGATTGGATGTGGGGAGGGGGGGGGCGAGGTGTCAGCCAATTGATTGGAGGGGGGGAGAAGGGGTTTTGGGAATTTGAGCGGTGGCAGACCGATGCCAGGAGAGAGGTGGTAACTTACCCTTGCAGCTCGTTGGAGGGCGTTGGTCTTCTTCTGACATTGGATGTTGGTCCTCCCTTGTTAGCGCCGAGACGCTGAGGCTCAAGTCAGGTGAATCAGACGGCGGGGAGCCAGTAAGATCGTGAACCTCGTCACGGCTCATTTTAGGCACCCACGACTAGCTCAGATACACGCACCTTGGTGGGAAATGTCAATGGTCAGGTTTCTGGGGCACAATCTGGGGAGCACCACACAGCTGCTGATGTACATCAGGTGGAGGCAGGAACCCCCCCAGGCGAGATAGCGGTCGGAGGGCTGCTGGATCTCAGGGCCCAGCTGGGTCCCAGCCTGATGCTGAGCCTCTGGAACAGGGTTACCCGGAGCTGATGGAGACGTTAGGGAGTGGCCGGGACAGTCAGAGGGAGATATGGGCAACACTCCAGCAGATCAATGGTGGCTTGGAGGATTCCCAGAGGCTACAGGCACTGGCGATGTCGCCAGCATTGCGTGACCGGGCGGCGACGGCAGTGGAGAGCCTGGTGCACAAAGTCGACACTATTAGTGAAGGTGTCCAAGGCGCCAACCAGTCAGAAACGGCCATGGGCGAGGGCCTCAGCAGAATGTCCGACCCTCCGGGATGACCCAATACCAGGCTGACTTTGATGAGGTTCTGTGGGACATGGCCCACTCTCAGATGGGCATGGCTGAGGGGCTGCGGAGAGTGGCCCAGTCACTGAGGAGCATCGATGAGGGCGTGGACACGATGGTGCAGACCATGGGGATCCGCCAGGACTGGCAGAGCCTGATGATGCAGGGGCAGCGGGGGCTCAAACCAGCTGCCCCTTGCCTTGTTATGCTCTTGACGTAACATAAACTGCTTCCTTGATGTGGACTCTGACAAAGGAAGGTTCAGACTTGGAGATAGCTTCAACACATTTATTGAACTATTAATAATTCTCCGACTTCGATTCGAAAGTACTGTTAATCCTGCTGTAGCTACTCAGACTGATGAACTAGTCTGCTGCAATCCACGTGGTGGGTGTGATGTTCAATCAACCCTGTGTCTGTACTCACTGACTTTCTCCACTGGAAAGAGAGAAGATCATGTGTGCTGTGTCCTTTATATATGGGTTGGTGTAATACCCTCCTGTGGTAGTGTCACCTCTGTGTGTATCGTGAATGCCCATTGGTTGTGTCCTATCTTACTGACCTATTGGCTGTGTGTCATGTCTCTGGTGCTCCCTCTGGTGTCTAGCTAGTCTACGTGTACTTATATTAACCCCTTGTGTATTTACAGTGATGCATATCACCACACCCCTCCATCCCAAGGTGAACCCCAGGGCCCTAAGGGCATCGTGTGGGAGGAGGGGGCGGGGCGCTGGGTCCCATGGAGTGGTGATGGCCTCCAGCTCCCCTGAGTGCCACCCCTCTGATGAGGCTGCGTCTCGCAGCCAGTACACAGGACAGGGTGGCACGGCTGGGCATGTGCTGCCGACAAGTGAGCCTGGAACCTGTCAGGGGCATCGAAGGCCACGGGATGTGGTAAGCAGCTCAGATCAGCATTCTGGGGAGACACCTAGATGGAGCACCTGGAGGGCCAGGCCAGGCACGTTGAGGATCACTGAGGGCACCGGATGAGAGGGGGAGGGGTGTGTGTGTGTGTGTGTGTGAGGGGGTGGGGCGGGGGGTGGGGGGGAGCAGCACCATCGGAAGGCTGGGGAATAATAAAACACAATAACCACCCTTGACCACAACCCGCTGTCACTTTCTTCCGCAATGCGGCACAACCTCCAATCCCTTGGCCCATCTCCCCAGGCAACCCCCTGGACTCTGTGTCCCTCACCCACCCTCCGGCCGTGGACATGTCCCCGGAGCCATGTCCCAGAGCCTCTGTGTTCGGATGTTGCGAGCGTGGTGTGACCTCCCGCAGTGTTCAAACACAGTGTCCAGGCATCAAGGTGTAATTGGGATGCTCGGCAATGACTCCCACGAGCTACACGGTCTGCACACCCTTGCAAATCCACTAGGGTTGTGTGAAGTGCCCACTTCACCACGATTGGCAATTGCCTATTCGCAGTAGCCTTCAGCAGCACCAGAGGCCTCGGCAGTCGCTGGGGTTATGGGTGGTTGGTGGGGCAGACGGGCGGGACAGGAGTTGGCCCCCGAATAGGGTACACATGATCCAGGGGTTAGCATGGTGGTGACACACGGTTGCCTCCCCGGTTGCCACCCCAGCACGCCCCCCCTGTTGTGTTATGTAATTTGGAATAACACAACTCTCCAGCTACACTCTTATTCCTAATATACGTATGTAATGCTTTGGGCTTCTGCTTAATCCTGTCCGCCAAGGACATTTTGAGACCCTTTTTTGCCCTCTTAACTTCCTGCTTGAGCTCTTTTCTTCTTTCCTTGTATTCTTCAAGTGCTTCATTGTTTTTTAGTTGTCTACACCTCACTTATGCATCCTTTTTCTTTTTGACTAGAATTGCAATTTCCCTGGTCATCCATGGTCCCTGAATCCTACCTTTCCTGTCTTTCATTTTCACCGACAAATGCGTGTCCTGCACTCCCATCAACTGCTCCTTAAAAGATTCCCACATGCCAAATGTGGATTTACCCTCAAACAGCCCCTCCCAAACAACAGCCTCCAAATCCAGCCTAATCTGGTCGTAGCTGGCCTCCCGCAATGTAGCTCCTTAACCCGAGGACAACACCCGTCCTTTTCCATGAGTATCCGAAAGCTTACGGAATTGTGGTCACTGTTCACCACATGTTCCCCAACTGCAAGTTTGTTGACCTGGCCAGGCTCGTTCCTGAGTACTAGGTCCAGTATTGCCCCCTCTCTAGCCGGGCAGTCCACAAATTGTTCCAAAAAAACTTCCTGGACACACTTAACAAATTCCTCATCGTCCAGACCCCGAGCACTAAGAGATTTCTAGTCAATATGAGGAATATTAAAGTCTCGCACTACAACAACCTTATTATTTCTACATGTATCCAGAATCTGCTTGCATATCTGTTCTTATACTTCCCGTGGGCTGTTTCTAACTTCTTTGAATAACCTTGAGGTAAATTTTGATCCTTGATCTGATTGTATTTCTGTGGGTAGTCCATATCATAGACTTTAAATTACAGAATTTACAGTGCAAAAGGAGGCCATTCGGCCCATTAAGTCTGCATATCTAGTAAAGAATTGAAGTAACTCCACCACAATCTTTTTAGCTGTAATATTACGTACTAGAATGGCCTCTGGAAACCTAGGAGACACATCCATTATAGTCAAAAGATATTGGTTCCCACTTTTCGTTTGAGGAAGCGGTCCTACGCAATCAATTAGGGTGCTTGTAAAAGGTTCCTCAAATCCTGGAATGGGTATTAAGGGCGCTGGTTTTATCACTGCTTGAGGTATCCCTATCACTTGGCATGTGTGACATGATTGACAAAATATAACTACATCTTTATGTAGTCCAGGCCAATAAAAATGTTTCTGGATTTTAGCTTGAGTTTTCCTTATTCCTAAATGACCTCCCACTGGTACCTCATGTGCAACTCACAACACCTCCTTTCTATACCCTACCGGCAATACTACTTGATGAACTTCTGCCCACTTTTCATCCGCCTACATATGTAAAGGTCTCCATTTTCTCATCAAGACATCACTTTTACGGTAATAACACTCTGGTATACACTCAGATTCCTCTTCCGTATATGCTTTCTAATACATCCCTTTTATTTCTACATCTTTCTGTTGTAACTCCGCCAATTTTCCTGAACTAAAATTATCTGCCTCATCCTCCACCTGTTCTTGAACTTTTTCAACCATCTGATCAAAAATCTTTTCTGATAATTTCAACTTCAACTTCATCTTCACTCTTTGATTTCTCCTCGTGTCTTAACCTGTGACTTTGCAACCTTGTTACAACACAATCCGTAAAAATCCCAGGAAAAATCCCAGGATACTCATCCTTCAACTCTTCAGTTATCTGATTTTCCACTGGCTTATCAACCACAGTAGGCATCACTCCCACCTGTGATCCAGCTACATCATTACCCAAGATAAACTGTATTCCTGGACAAGATAGTTTCTCTATTACTCCTACCACCACTTCACCACTCTTCACTGGACTTTCCAACCTTACCTTATATAATGGAACACTACTCCTCTCACCCTGAATTCCACATATCACCACCTTTTCTGGCAACATTCTTCCCAAACTACATAACTCCTCATCTCTTACCATTAAAGATTGAGTAACTCCCGTATCCTGATACACATGAGTAAACTTTACTCACACAAGTAAATTCTTTGAAGAGATCTGGCACCTTCTTATCAATCACCTCTTGATCAGGCTGTACAATCGTTTGCACCTCCTTCGCTCCCCTTGGGATTTCCTTTACCACTCTAACAAATCCCACTGTCTTATCCTGTTTTACCGTATCACCCTTCCCAGTGCTTTTCTTCAACCACCAACACTGAGACTTTACATGGCCTAGTTTATTACAGTAAAAACATTTGAAACTTTTTATTTCTTTTCCACCTTCCTGGATTTCTTTCTTAATCTGAGGTACACTCTCCTTCCTATCACCCATCAGATCTCCTTAACCTTTATCACCAGTATTTCTCATGTCCCCAGTTTCTATCCCTCACCGGCTGAAACTGATGTTGGAAACCAAGCTTTGATTTATGAACTAATTCATAATCATCTGCCATTTCTGCTGCTAATCTCGCAGTTTTAACCCTTTGCTCTTCCACACGAGTTCTCACTACATCAGGAATTAAATTTTTTAACTCCTGAAAAGTATAATTTCTCTGAGAGCTTCATACGTTTGGTCTATTTTCGAAGCCCTTATCCACCTATCAAAATTACTCTGTTTGATCCTTTCAATCCTTTCGAATGTTTGACCAAATTCTTTCCTTAAATTTCTAAACCTTTGTCTGTAGGCTTCAGGCACTAACTCATATGCACCTAAGATGGATTTTTTCACCTCCTCATACATCCCAGATACCTCCTCCGGTAGTGATGCAAACACTTCACTAGCCCTACCTACCAGCTTTGTTTGAATCAGTAATACCCACATGTCTGTGGCCATTTCATTTGTTTATCCACCTTCTCGTCAAACCTTGGCAATGCTTGGACATATTTAAATAGATCCCCACCAAGCCTTTGACGCTCTTTCTCACGATCCTCATCACTATCCTCAAACTGTACATTTCCCTTTAAATCCACCAATTTTACCTGATTGTCATGTTTCTTGGCCATTTTCCAAAGTTCAAACTCTCTCTCTCTTTCTTTTTCCTCTCTCTCGCCTTCTTTTCCTCTCTCTCTCTCTCGTATTCAAGCTGCTTTAATTCTTTCTCATGTTCCATTTGTTTGATTTGTAACAGAATTTTTGCCATTTCCAATGATTCAAACTGTATCTCAGTCAACTTTAAATGCTTAGCCACCACCATAATTACCTCATATTTTCGCATTTTGTCAGGTAATGTTAACTGCGATGTTTTTGCTAAATCTAACAGTCTGCTTTTAGTCTCTGTCCGTGAGGTACTGCGTGTGACCGTCTCCACGCCCAAAAACTTCTGAGCCTCTGAAAGAGCCATTGTCCACAACACATTCCCTAGTTAACTGAAATACCACACCTGAAAAGCAACCACAATATGCTCACCCCTCACTGCCTTTAAGTTTACTAAGCCAATCCAATACATAGACTTCTATCCCCCTCAAGCCCTCAATTTGTTATGGGCCAGGGTTTAGAGAACCCCAAAGTGTATCATGGAGTTCACCTGACCCACAACTTTTAATAGATTGTGGTGTGGGGAGCACACGGCCCACTCTACAGGTGTGGTACAGCAGAAATGGAAAAGTATTTTTTAAAGCAAAACAATGTTTATTCTATGAACTCAAGTTAACCTTTTTAAAACATACAGTGAACACCTCAGCAACCATTAATTCAAATACAACACCCATAGAACATAGAACACTACAGCGCAGTACGGGCCCTTCGGCCCTCGATGTTGCGCCGACCTGTGAAACCATCTGAAGCCTATCTGACCTACACTATTCCATTTTCATCCATATGTCTATCCAGTGACCACTTAAATACCCTTAAAGTTGGCGAGTCTACTACTATTGCAGGCAGGGCGTTCCACACCCCTACTACTCTCTGAGTAAAGAAACTGCCTCTGACATCTGTCCTATATCTCTCACCCCTCAATTTAAAGCTATGTCCCCTCGTGTTGGTCATCACCATCCGAGGAAAAAGACTCTCACTGTCCACCCTATCTAACCCTCTGACTATCTTATATGTCTCTATTAAGTCACCTCTCAGCCTTCTCCTCTCTAACGAAAACAACCTCAATTCCCTGAGCCTTTCCTCGTAAGACCTTCCCTCCATACCAGGCAACATCCTAGTAAATCTCCTCTGAACCCTTTCCAAAGCTTCCACATCCTTCCTATAATGTGGTGACCAGAACTGCACGCAGTACTCCAGGTGTGGCCGCACCAGAGTTATGTACAGCTGCAGCATGACCTTGTGGTTCCGAAACTCAATCCCCCTGCTTATAAAGGCTAGCACACCATATGCCTTCTTAACAGCCCTATTAACCTGGGTGGCGACTTTCAGGGATTTATGTACCTGGATGCCGAGATCTCTCTGTTCATCTACACTACCAAGAATCTTGCCATTAGCCCAGTACTCTGCATTCCTGTTACTCCTTCCAAAGTGAACCACCTCACACTTTTCCGCATTAAACTCCATCTGCCACCTCTCAGCCCAGCTCTGCAGCTTATCTATGTCCCTCTGTATCTTATAACATCCTTCAGCACTATCCACAACTCCACCGACCTTCGTGTCATCTGCAAATTTACTAACCCATCCTTCTACACCCTCTTCCAGGTCATTTATAAAAATGACAAACAGCAGTGGCCCCAAAACAGATCCTTGCGGTACACCACTAGTAACTGAACTCCAGGATGAACATTTGCCATCAACCACCACCCTCTGTCTTCTTTCAGCTAGCCAATTACTGATCCAAACCGCTAAATCACCTTCAATTCCATACTTCCTTATTTTCTGCAATAGCCTACCGTGGGGAACCTTATCAAACGCCTTACTGAAATCCATATACACCACATCAACAGCTTTACCCTGATCCACCTGTTTGGTCACCTTCTCAAAAAACTCAATAAGGTTTGTGAGACATGACCTACCCTTCACAAAACCGTGTTGAGTATCACTAATCAACTTGTTCTTTTCAAGATGATTATAAACCCTATCTCTTATAATCTTTTCCAACATTTTACCCACAACCGAAGTAAGGCTCACAGGTCTATAATTACCAGGGTTGTCTCTACTCCCCTTCTTGAACAAGGGGACAACATTTGCTATCCTCCAGTCTTCCGGCACTTTTCCTGTCGACAAAGGCGACATAAAGATCAAGGACAAAGGCTCAGCAATCTCCTCCCTGGCTTCCCAGAGAATCCTAGGATAAATCCCATCTGGCCCAGGGGACTTGTCTATTTTGACATTTTCTAAAATTGCTAACACCTCCTCCTTTTGAACCTTGTGGCTCCGAAACTCAATCCCCCTACTGATAAAGGCTAGCACACCATATGCCTTCTTAACAGCCCTATGTTTTAACTTAATTCCCAGCTCCTGCAATTTTTATCGCACGGAATAGATCTCTTTTTGAGTCCGGTTAGTAACTTGTTTGAACTATTGACAATCGGAGCTGAACGTTTTAAGAACATCCCCCATTCTCAATTTGAGGGGATCCAACCAGGTCAGTGCAAAGCAGCAAGGCTGGCATCTGTGCACACATCTTCAGCCAGAATGATGGAGAGAGACATCGCCTGAAAACCCCAGACATTCTGTCTGTGTAACAGGGAGTTCTTATCGGTTGAGCTCACTGTGAGGATCCTGGATTGACTTCGAAACACTAACCTTATGATCAGAATGATGGAACATTGCCAGCTGGGGCAAATTGCTAACTGAATGTTACAGAAGCAGAATGCAAATAAAACACGGAATATATTAAGGAAACAGAGTTACTCCCAATTTGTGGGGGTATAAATGCAGCGATCACTCGGAGACAGATTCAGAACATTTCCACTCTAGCTGTCTGATCCTGAGAAAGTTCCGAATCATGGGGTTAGTGCAGTTTCTGATGCTGTGTACCATCGTGATGACTCCGTTTGTAACTGCTGAGTCCGAAATCGACAAGAGAGGTGCCAGATTTATCTGATCTTTCTGCTCCCATTCGATACATTATTCCTAACTGCATTTTTCTCTCTGATGCTAATATTTGATTTGCCTTTTCATTTTTTTTTGCTCCGTGGGACGTGAGTGTTTCAAAACAGTCAAGCACTTCTCCAATTTTCCTTATCGAAGGTGGTGGTAAGTTGCCTTCTTGACCGTCTGCTGTCTACATGGTGCATGTACACCCACAGTGCTGTTAGGGAGGGAGTTGCAGGGTTATTGACTTATCGCGGAGGTGGAAAGGCATATATTTCCAAGTCAGGATGGTGAGTGGCTTGGAGGGGAATATGCAGGTGGCGGCGTTCCCATAGGTCTGCTGCTCTTTCCTTTCTAGATGATCAATATACTTCTGAAGGTGCATTGACAAGTGACTGCAGTGCATATTGCAACAAGCACACACTGCTGCCGACATGTATCTGTGTTGAGCGGAGTTTTTTGGGGTGCTGTTTAACAGGGTCACCTTTTCCTGGATGGTGTGAAGGTTCTTGAGTGCTGTTGGAGTGGCACTCATCCAGGCAAGTGGAGAATATTCCGGCATAATTCTAACTGCCAGTAACGCCAGAATCCCAATACCCCATCGTCTGGAGAATTGGGCGAGTTGAAAATCGTGGCCGGTGTCGGGTGCCCGACAGAACGCCATGATCTGGGGCAGCAGGGTAGCATGGTGGTTAGCACAAATGCTTCACAGCTCCAGGGTCCCAGGTTCGATTCCCGGCTGGGTCACTGTCTGTGTGGAGTCTGCACGTCCTCCCCGTGTGTGCGTGGGTTTCCTCCGGGTGCTCCGGTTTCCTCCCACAGTCCAAAGATGTGCGGGTTAGGTGGATTGGCCATGCTAAATTGCCCGTAGCGTCCAAAAAGTAAGGTTAAGGGGGGGGGGGGCTGTTGGGTTACGGGTATCGGGTGGATACGTGGGTTTCAGTAGAGTGATCATGGCTCGGCACAACATCGAGGGCCGAAGGGCCTGTTCTGTGCTGTACTGTTCTATGTTATATGTTCTATCTGGTGCCTCGGCAGTAGCGTCAATGTGTTCCATACTGCGTGTACGGTCAACGCCATTGGTATATCATTAACGTGCCTGATCCGGTACTCCCCAGAGATCCCACGGTGTTCCACCTCCGCCCTGAGGAATTACCAATGGCTTGTTTTACTTGTCGTTTTAAAAATCAGGAAACCGTGGCTGCTGAGGGAGAGAGAGGAGGTAGGACAAGAAGAGGCATGCTTAGGGGCTGCTGGTCCTGCCGCTGACAGGGCTGGCTGGAAGGGGGGGGGGGGGGGGGGTCCAGGGCCCGGGGGAGTAGCAAGGGGGGTGGCCAGGGGATGGGCCGTGTGGTCGGGGTGAACCCCCCCAGGACCAGGATGTCCGGGCACGGAGTGCCACTGCCAGGCACTGTAAGGCAGCCATCTTGCTGTGCACCCCACTGACCGCTCACTGTGACCCATGGTCGTGCAGAGTGACACCGGCCCCATAAGTCCCCCACCCCACCACCGCCGCACTCGAGAGCACCCTGCAGTGGTGGTGCCTGTCTGAGAGAATCAACAGCCAGCCGGTGAGGATGGGGTGCCGGCCACCCAACAGGACGATGAGGAGGAGGTGGGAGGGAGGTGGTGCATGAGGCCGTGTGTGTATCGGCAGCGCCTGTCATTCAGGGACCTGCTGGGCCGGGCATGCAGTCAAAGACTCCAGCTGAGCAAAGAGCAAAGAGCAATACAGCACAGGAACAGGCCCTTCGGCCCTCCAAGCCTGTACTGGTCATGATACCAACCTTCACCAAAAGCCTAAAGAACAACTAAAACCCAAAAAAAACAAGGCGGACCGACTTTGTATCTGCCAGATCATGGTGCACATTGAACCGGGGGGAATGGGGGAGGACACCCACTCCCAGAGGCCATCAAGTTGACGGTCGCCCAGACGTTTTATGCCACGGGGTCCCACAGCGCCAAATGGGGACCTGCCTGGAATCTCACAGTTGCATTCTCGCCATTACAGAGGCCCGATATGTCCAGTCGGCACAGTGAACCGAGCCCACCAGGTTTGCCACGATGCCCCAAGGCCAGGGGGTAATCGACAGGATCCATGGCGCCCTATTAGGAACGGCCCATGGCAGGCGAGTCTTCAGAAACCAAAAGGGGTTTCACTCGGTGAACGTGCGACCATGAACTGCACATCATACACGTCTGCACCCGATTCCCAGGCAGAGTGCACAACGCCTTCATCTTGTCACACTCGATGGTCCGTGACATCTTCGAGGCACACCTCCAGGCATGGGGTTGGCTATTGGGTGACAGGGTTTATATGCTGCAGTCGCTGATGACGAAAGGCCACGGACTGAGGAGGAGACCAGCTACAATGCCCATGCCACAACCAGAGGCGTGATCGAGCGGTGCTTTGGCATCACCAGGGGCGTGATGGAGCGGTGCTTTGGCATCACCAGGGGCGTGATCGAGCGGTGCTTTGGCATCACCAGGGGCGTGATGGAGTGGTGCTTTGGCATCACCAGGGGCGTGATCGAGCGGTGCTTTGGCATCACCAGGGCCATGATCGAGCGGTGCTTCGGCATCACCATGGGCGTGATGGAGCGGTGCTTTGGCATCACCAGGGGCATGATCGAGCGGTGCTTCGGCATCACCAGGGGCATGATCGAGCGGTGCTTTGGCATCACCAGGGCCATGATCGAGCGGTGCTTCGGCATCACCATGGGCGTGATGGAGCGGTGCTTTGGCATCACCAGGGGCATGATCGAGCGGTGCTTTGGCATCACCAGGGGCATGATGGAGCGGTGCTTTGGCATCACCAGGGGCATGATCGAGCGGTGCTTTGGCATCACCAGGGCCGTGATGGAGCGGTGCTTTGGCATCACCAGGGCCGTGATGGAGCGGTGCTTTGGCATCACCAGGGGCATGATGGAGCGGTGCTTTGGCATCACCAGGGGCATGATCGAGCGGTGCTTTGGCATCACCAGGGCCGTGATGGAGCGGTGCTTTGGCATCACCAGGGCCGAGATCGAGCGGTGCTTTGGCATCACCAGGGGCATGATCGAGCGGTGCTTTGGCATCACCAGAGCCGTGATCGAGCGGTGCTTCGGCATCACCATGGGCGTGATGGAGCGGTGCTTTGGCATCACCAGGGGCGTGATGGAGCGGTGCTTTGGCATCACCAGGGGCATGATGGAGCGGTGCTTTGGAATGCAGAAGATGCAGTTCAGTTGCCTGGACCACTCCGGACAGGCCCTCCAGCGTCTCACTGGCAGAGTCTCCCACATCATGGAAAGTCTGCTGCCTCATCCACAACATCGCACAACAGAGGGGGATGAACGGCAGGCATGATCCAACAAGGAGGATGCGTACGGCCAGAATGGGCAGGGCATGGGGTCTGGGCAGGCAACACACAGGCTACTCCAATAGCCTCTAGAATTACTAACTAGGGGGCCTGATTGACAGCACGCACATCCCATCCCATCCCACCCTCACACCCCACCTCCGGCCCACCATCCCTCCCATGACCACCCATCCGACGTCAAACCTCCATCCCAGCAACCCACTCTGTGATTCCTACCTGTGTGTGCAGGCCCTGGGTTGATAGTAATAGCAGGTCTGGTCATGGATGGAGGATGATGGTGACCTGCTCTGTGATGAGCTCTGGTGCTCCACATCGTTTGACAGTGTCTGCCTCCTGCCCATGGTTGTACTTGCCGCTGTCCACCTGGGTGATCGCTGCATGCGAGCTGGCCATTCCATCACAGGGTCCCACTGAATCATTGAGGTGATGGGCGGTGGATTGGACGAGAGGGAGGGGTAGGGCCGGGGTAGGACGACGTGCAGTGTCCGAAATGGGGGCCCCGACACATAACCACTTCCAACATCCGGCCATGTGCACCCCCCCAAGCCTGTCAGCCCAGCACAGCCCATACCTCATACCCATCTGAAAGGGCACCAGGGTAGGCTGCAACTTTTGTCACAGGTATTTATTTAACGTGGGACAAGTGAGCATCAATATAATTCGCCGTGACCAATGTCTCCAAGCTGATGAACATCACTCGGTGACTGTGCCACCAGCCTTCTGGGGCTGGCTCAGGTCAGCCAGCACCCGGGAAATGCAGACAACGCTTTCAACCATAACCCCTTGTGACTGGGCCAAGCTCTGCAATGTCCGGGGTGGCGCCGGTACATAGCTGACTGTGACAGGGCAGCCCCGCCATGTGCCTCGGCTACCGCCCGAAAATAGTGCCCCAGTCCTTAGACATCTTCAACCGCGTCCAATACCTTCGCCCCCAAAGGCCTCTACCCTGGACGCCACCCATGCAGTGTTGGCCTGGGTGGCATGCATGGTTGGCACCGCCTCATGCCCCTGCATGGGGTTGGTCTCTTCCAATTGCACCTGCAAGGTGCTGGATGGTTGCTGACGATGCCTCATGTAGTCCCTGGCTCTGTGTCTGCATCTCCACTATCGCTGGGTCCAGCCTTTCCAGAAACTCGAGACCCGTCCGGATGGCAGCTAGTCCCTGGGATTGGGCCGCCCGCCGACCATCCGCCCGTTGGGAGTTCCTACCTCAACCTGATGGACACAGTTCCCGTACGGTGTGCACCAAATAGTCCTCCAGGGGCCTCCGCACTAAAGCGCCCAATCAAGGTGAGTGTCTCTGCGATGTTGCGCATGTTGGAGATATTGGAGACAGGAAGTCAGTGTTGTCTCTGTGTTGAGGGGGGGTGGAGGTGGTAAGGGAGGGGGGGGGGTCGGGGTGGTGCGGAGCTGGGGTGGTGGTGAGGTGGGGGTGGTGAGTCGTGTTGAGCGGGTTGGAGGTGACGAGGGGGGGTTGCGGGTGATGCAGGGATGGGACCATGCATGGCATGGGGAGCCACAAAGCAGCGGGGCATCACTTGGTAGACCGCCTTGGCGACTGCCCTCTCTCCTGGCCTATTGACCGAGTCTAGTACCTGCCTCTCCAGTGCACTGAGAGGCCCCAGGTCCGACGGTCTCTCTCTCCAGTTCTCTCCGCTCTCTGCGGTATGCGCCTGCCTCCTCCTGGGATGGGGGGGGGAGGAGGGGGGGGGGGGTGGGGGAGGGGGTGGGGGAGGGGGAGACAGAGTACACAGTGTTATACAGTCAGACATGAGCAGCACGGGGCGACCCTCACCTTTATGGTCACCAGGAGTGGGTGTACCCCCCCCCCCCCCCAGTCCTCAGCTGTGACATGATGTGGCAGATATGTAGCACTGTCCCCCTCCTCAGTCAGAGTGTTCGACAGCCCGCCCAGCCCGGCAGGTCCTCGAATGACAAGCGCAGCCAGTACACACGAGGCCTCTTGCAGCATTTTCCCCACCTCCTCTTCGTCCTGTTGGGTGGCCGGCCAGGTCTCCACCCCCAGTGGCTGCCTCGTGTTCCTCTGCGACAGGCGGGACGGTGGTGGGGCGGAGGCAACCCACGCGGCGGGGTGGGGCGCTGCAGAACCAACCCCCCATGCCTTTAGCTATTTTAAAAATTCGATCCGGTGTCGGACGCAGCAACTCTAACAAACGCCGCTTTGGGTTTAGGGGTTGTTCTCTTTCCGCAAGTCCAGGATTATTCATTCATTCTTCTGTATTCTTTTCCAGTTACTCCACATGCATACTGCGGTCAGCAATATAACGGAGAATGTCGCTTTGACGTCTGTCTGCCTGGCGAGAAAGCTGTCGCCGAATTTGACTGCAGACCTCACCTGTCGGAACGATGTTGCCAGAAGGCAAAGTAATTGCTCACCTAAGGGTTTCCCTGCAGCCCCAGACCTCCAACATGTCTAACTGGCACTGTTTGATTTGTTTAGGATGCGTAACCCGCTGTCTGAATAAAGGGCTGTAATCAGAAATAAAACGACTGAATTGATCACTGCATCGAATCGCTGTCTACTTCCTTGTGGCGCTAACAATTGCATACTAAAGACTCGATAAGGTACAAGAGAGGCTTTATTACAGTGAGATGCTATTCCTCTGGCTGCAGCTGCAGAATGGCATCTCAGTGAAACTCATGCATATTTATACTGCTCCCTGGGGGCGGAGCTAGCTGGCAGGGGCTTACCAGCAAACCTGTAATACAGGTACTGTCATACATCCCCTAATGCACGCACACTCATATATACAGTGGTAGAGATCACCACATCCCTCTTTGGGTCAGGGTGTCAGTAAATAAGGTGCCCGGCTGAAGTGAAGCTGGGAGACTATCTGGGAATTGCAGACACTGAAGTCAATCTCAGCGAGGCGCTAAGTTGAGACAGAGGTTTCAGACTGTCAGTGCTCTGACCTTACGAAGTATCTCTCACAGGATGATTTATTCAGCCTGATTGA
The DNA here is from genome assembly GCF_902713615.1 of Scyliorhinus canicula. Taxonomy (NCBI): domain Eukaryota; kingdom Metazoa; phylum Chordata; class Chondrichthyes; order Carcharhiniformes; family Scyliorhinidae; genus Scyliorhinus; species Scyliorhinus canicula. The sequence goes on from NC_052151.1 coordinate 201,952,756, forward strand.
AAGCAGGCATATTTTGCATCAGGCAGACCAAGTGTTTACTACATCAAGAGATCTGGGCTTTGTCAGGCAGACCAGCATTCATTGTCCATCTTAATTTATAGAATCCCTGCAATGCCGAAGGTGCCCGCTCGGCCCATCAGGTATGCACTGACCCTCCGAAAGAGTATTCACCGTGCTGCCCTCTAAATGAGAAATAGGAAAAACGGAGTGGACTGGACTCCAACCTGCAGGCGAGACTCCAATGGGTGTCTGGCCGATCACATTTCCCACTCGGCCCTCATTCCCATTGTGTGTGCTTCTTTTATCCTTCGAGATAGTGGTGGTTATGGTGCTGTCGACAGAGCCTTGGTGAGTTCCTGCTGTGCATCTTGTACATGCAAAGGGAACACAATCACCTGCAAGTTCCCCTACACGCCACTCACCATCCTGACCTGGAAACTGGCAGCTTTCAATAGGGGTTGGTTTATATCAGTGTTCTTCAAACTTTTTTCCCAGGGACCCATTTTTACCAACTGGCCAAGCTTTGGGACCCAACCCAGCCGACCTTCGCGACCCACGCCGGCCGACCTGCGCGACCCACGCCGGCCGACCTTCGCGACCCACGCTGGCCGACCTTCGCGACCCAGGCCGGCCGACCTTCGCTCCCCACGCCGGCCGACCTTCGCGACCCACGCCGGCCGACCTGCGCGACCCACCATTTTCTCTTACCTTGTTTGCTGCTGACAAAAATGAGGGAAATAGCTTTGGGTCCCTTTGGCCCTCGTACACGCTCCTCCAATGGAACCTGTTGGATAAAGGTGAAGCCTTCCGGTGTCGGAAAGTATGGAGTCTCCATCTGTCCAAAGTTCTGAATTTGTTTCCTGTAAAACTTTATCAAATAAACCCCCCCCCCCCCCCCGAATTTGTAAAAAAATAAATAATTAAATAAAATGAATTTTAAAAATGAATAAAAAGAATAAAAGCCCCCCGAACTTGTAAAAAAATAAAATGAATAAAATAAATGAAATAAATGAAAATTAAATGAATAAAATAAATGAATATAATGAATAAAACCCCCCCCCCGAACTTGTAAAACAAAAAGCTGCGACCGTTTAAAAAAGTAGTGGCCGCACTGCGGCTGCGAGCCTGATCATCGGCGTGCACGCGCATAGTTTTGCGCATGCGTGCCGATGATCGTGCAATGCGGCCAAATTTTTTTACATGTTCCCGTCTATTTTAAATTTATTAAAAGTTATTAAAAGCTGGCTGCTACGCGGGGATTGGCGCGATCGGGAACGTCGTGAAGGACGGTTCTGTGACCCTCCCGACACCCGCCCGCGACCCACCTGCGGGTCGCGCCCCCAAGTTTGACAATCGTATGACTTGTTAAGAGGATAAAGCAGCTGACTCTGACGGGCCCTCTGACAGCCGATACAATAGCAAGGTGATGGCTTGATTTTTCACACAGGGCCCAATGGATCCCTGCTTTCCCGCCTCGTAAGCCCTCCTTAGCAGGTTTATAAAATTCTGGCATTCCGCACATAACCGGGTATCCACTCTCTCTGGATCATTGAACCCGCGTTTCCGGGGGGTTCGCTGTGAGCCATGGATGGGGATCACAAGCCAGCCACGCTACGTCACAGATACTGGGCTTCGGCCCAACGGCTTCACATTTTCTGCATCACGTGTGAGAGAATTCTGGCATTTATATGATTATGGATTCATATCTTACCATGGGAAGTCTAATAAGATGCCCAAATCCTGGATCTTGCCTGGATCTTGCCGCATTTTGACATGGCTGCTTTTGTGTCTGTGGAGTCGCGAATGATGCTGCACATTTTGCGATAAACAGCAACTTCTGACTTTATACAATGGAACAAATGACATTCAAATTCCATCATTTCATAGAATTTACAGTGCAGAAGGAGGCCATTCGGCCCATCGAGTCTGCACCGGCTATTGGAATGAGCACCCTACCCAAGCCCATACCTCCACCCTATCCCCATAACCCAGTAACCCCGCCTAACACTAAGGGCAATTTGGACCCTGAGGGCAATTTAGCCTGGCCAATCCACCTAACCTGCACATCTTTGGACATGGTTGAAGCTGTTGGAGATGAGCAGGCTGACAAACTCCGACAGTGGTGTCCTCAAACTGAGATGATTGACCTGGAACCTGCACAACATTCTTCCAACAATATGCCTGGTAGGATTCCACCAAGGGGAGGTTCCCCATTCGATTGCCATTGACTCCAATTTGGCGAGACTTTTCGACGCCACACTTGTTCAAATATAATATAATAATAATATTTAGTGTTAGAAGTAGGCTTAAATTAACACTGCAATGAAGTTACTGTGAAAAGCCCCCAGTCGCTACATTCCGGCGCCTGTTCGGGTCACAGAGAGAAAATTCAGAAAGTCCAAATTACCTAACAGCACGTCTTTCGGGACTTGTGGGAGGAAACCGGAGCATCCGGAGGAAACCTACAGAGACACGGGCGAAAGGTGGAGACTCCACACAGTCCACAAGAACCGGGAATCGAACCTGGGACCCTGGAACAGTGAAGCAACAGTGCTATCCTCTGTGCTACCGTTAATGCTGTGTCGGTATCAAAACCAGTCATTGTCACCTCACTACTGGAGTTCAGGCACTTTGCCTATGTTTGAAACAAGGCCAGGATGTGGTCAGGCCCCTGACACCAACGCAACAAAGGAAATGACATCGCCATGGCCCTACTGATGAGTGACTGGACTCTGACCACCGACTGTGCCCCAAAACCCATCACCTGTACCTGGCTACCCCGTGACAACAAAACTACATCCTCATCGCCTTGAATTCCCCTCTCTGACTGTCCCGAGTGACAGGGTATTGTCCGTCTGTCCTGCGTTCCCTTCTAATGCCCGTCCTGCTGCCTGTTCAAATCTCCCTTCTTCAGGGTTGGCTGCTGCAAAGTTACTGCAGCCTTTGTGTTTTCTGTTTAAATTGTAGTCTTTGGACACTGGGCCAAACCCCCTTTTATAATGGGCTGGTCCAAAAACATCCCCGTTAGGTTCTGTGGCAGAATCTGTTTTGCTATTTGATGGACTTGGCAAGCAGCCAATCGGTGTCGGTGGGATTTTCAATGTCCTCCTATTGCAGCCTGTGGTTGGTGAAGCCAGTCAGGAATTTTCAGGAAAGAAGGCGGGTCTTCTGGAGAGTGCCACCTTTTGTTCAATTCTGTACAGCAGTGAGCGGAGGAAGGAAATAGAAGTCTCCCTTGATGTGTTGGGTAAGCTGGGTCTGCGAGGACTGCGTTTACTGCAGCAGTGAGAGAGAGAGGCTTCCAACACTTGAAGAAATGCAACTCGATTTTATTGAACACTTAACTATAATACATACTTTAACTGTGGGTTGACACTATGCTGAGTTGATGGTGACCTGAGGCTAGCCTGACCAGACTAACTGACTACCACATGGTGTTTATTCTAGTTGTTGCTCACGGGCTCTGACTGTCTCAGAGGCTGGATCCCGAGAGAACGGGAAAACTGGTGCCCTCTGGCTTTATAGTGGTCGTGTCCTGTCTGGTGATTGGCTGCTGTGTTCTGTGTGTTGATTGGTCATCCTGTGTGTCAATCAATACCTGTCTGTGCACCATCATATACTTGTGTGTATATTATGACATCTCTTTTTTTTACTTAAAAAAAAATGTGTATAGGTCAATAAATAGTGAGTGTGTGTAGGAGCCTGACTATATACAAAGTACGTAAACGTATTTACATGGGAAGGTGTCTAGCGCAGATAGAGGGCATACAACAAATTAGGGAGAAGCAATATGTACAGATGTGTAAACGGATCACAAGGTAATGCAACGTTATGTCATAAATTCAGTCTCTGTGGAGGGCGACAAATTCTGGTTGACCGGTTCAAGGGTGGGTCAGGGGCCGCCTGCACTGGAACGGGCGGGACTGCCTCCAATGTCAAGGGTGGTAAAAGAACTGGCAGATCGGTGGCCTCATGGAAGGGTGCGTCCTGAGGAATCAGCAGGTGTTGGCACATTGGGTAATTGAGGACAGTGTTGGTGATATCCTGACTGATGCCTGGCCAATATACTGCCTCTCGGGGTCGACAGCGACACTTTTCAACCCCCAGGTGACCTTCGTGGATTTGGCCGAGGACCAGCTCTCGCATGCTCTGTGGGATTGCTATCCTGTCCAGTTTCATTAGTATGCCGTCCACTACCGCCAGATCGTCCTTTACATTATAGAACTGCCCCTTTTGCCAACCATCCGTGAGATGGCGCATGACCCGCTGGAGTAAAGGATCCTTGGCCGTCTCCTGACGAATTTACACGACCCTTTCATCAGTGGCTGGAAAGTTGGATGCACAAAACTTCACCTGAGCGTCTATCTGACAGACAAAGTCCGACTGCTCACACGGCGTGGTGATGGATCTAGAGAGTGCGTCGGCCTCAATGAGCTCCCTGCCCGGGGTGTAGACCAGGGAGAAATCGAGTTTGAGGAGGATACGTTGTAGCCGTGGCGTCACATCATTGAGGTCTTTCTGGATGATGTGAACCAACGGCCTGTGGTCCGTCTCAACCGTAAATTTGGGGAGTCCCTACACGTAATCATGGAATTTGTCAATCCCTGTGAGGAGGCCCAGGCATTCTTTTTCAATCTGAGCGTATCGTTGCTCAGTAGGTGTCATGGCTCGAGAGGCATATTCGACTGGAGCCCAGGAAGAGGATTCGTCCCGCTGGAGGACTACTGCCCCAATGCCAACCTGGCTCGCGTCGGTGGAGATCTTTGTCTCCTTGCAGGGTCGAAAAACGCCAGCACCGGGGCCTTGGTGAGTTTCGCCCTGAGCTCACGCCACTCTCGCTCATGAGCGGGGAGCCACTGGAAGTCGGTAGTCTTTTTAACAAGATGGCGGAGCGCTGTGGTGTGTGATGCAAGGTTGGGGATAAACTTCCCAAGGAAGTTGACCATCCCTTGGAAGCGGAGGACCGCCTTCTTGTCCTCCGGGGTCTTCATAGCGTTGATCGCCGACACCTTATCTGCATCCGGCTGCACACCAAACTGCGAAATGTGGTCGCCAAGGAACTTTATTTCTGCTTGACCGAACGAGCATTTGGCTCTGTTGAGTCGGAGGCCATGCTCGTGGGTCCTGTGGAACACCCACTTGGGGCGATCGATGTGCTCCTGAGGAGTTGTGGACCAGACAATGGTGTCATCGACGTACATTCGCACCCCCTCAATGCCCTCTATCATTTGCTCCATTCAGCGGTGGAACACCTCCGAGGCGGTGATGATGCCAAAGGGCATCCGGTTGTAACAGTAACGACCGAACGGGGTGTTAAATGTCCACAGCTTTCGACTGGACGCATCCAGCTGTATTTGCCAAAACCCCTTGGAGGCATCCAGCTTCGTGAAAAACTTGGGGTGAGCCATTTTGCTGGTGAGCTCTTCTCGTTTAGGAATAGTGTCGTGACCCTCATGATGTTACGGTTCAAATCTTTGGGGTCGATACAAATGCGAAGTTCCCCTGACGGTTTTTTGACACAAACCATGCAAGTAGCCTAGTGCGTGGGTTCCGTGACCTTAGAAATGACGCCCTGGTCCTGGAAATCTTGCAGCTGCTGCTTGAAGCGGTCCTTAAGGGGCGCTGGCACCCGACGCGGTGCATGAACCACAGGTGTGGCATTCGGCTTCAGCAGTATCTTGTATCGGTAAGGGAGTGTGCCCATACCTTCGAAGACGCTGTGGTATTGTGCTATGATGTCATCTAATTGGGTTTGGAAGTTGACATCTGATGAGGCCGTTGCCTCAGCAGGCGACATGGTGTGAACAAGATTCAGGAGTTTGCAGGCCCGAGCTCCGAGCAGGGAAGCTCTGTTGGATCCTACAATTTCAAAACGCAGGGTGGCTTTTGAAGAACGATGGGATACCGCAAGCTGGCATGAGCCACTGGCAGCAATGGCATTGCCATTGTAGTCGAGAAGCTGGCAGGCCGGTGGAAGAATGCTCGGATTGACGCGGATGGTATCAAGGTCAGACTTGGAAATGAGGTTGGTTGAAGCGCTGGTGTCCAGCCGGAAGCGTATGCGAGCCTTGTTGACCGTAAGGGTGGCTCACCACCCGTCATCCGGATCAATGCTCATCACTGGGAGTTGTTTCACCTTTTTGGCGGAAAGCATCGTATGCTTGGTGATGATGCCCACCTGGAATGGGGATATGAGGCCCTCGGTGTCAGGATCTGGAACCATGGGCGGAATTCTCCGACCCCCCGCATGGTCGCAGAATTGTCCGGGGCCTTCGTAAATCCCCCCCCCCCCCCGCCGTGGCCGGAATTCTCCACCACCGGGGGCGGGAATCACGCCGCGCCGGTCGGTGGGCCCCCCACGGCGATTCTTTGGCCCGCGATGGGTTTAAACCACCTCTGGTGGTGGCGGGAGCAGGCGGCGTGAGCGGGCCCCGGGGTCCTGGGGGGGGCGCGGGGCGATCGGACCCCAGGGGGTGCCCCCACGGTGGCCTTGCCCGCGATCGGGGCCCACCAATCGACGGGCGGGCCAGTGCCGTGGGGCCGCTCTTTTTCTTCCGCTGCCACGATGGCCTTCACCACGCATGCGCCGGGATGACCTCAGCGGCCGCTGACGCTCCGGCGCATGCGAGGCCTCATGCCGGCGGGCGAAGGCCTTTCGGCCAGCCGTTCGCGCCGGCTGGCGGGGCGGAAAGGCCGTTCGTGGCGGCCAGCGGGGAGCCAAAGGCCGCTCGCGCCATTCGGCGGGGCGCAAACCCCTCCGGCGCGGGCCTAGCTGCAAGTTTGGGGAGGCCCGACGCCGGAGTGGTTGGCGCCACTCCGCTACCCTGGGACCCCCCTGCCCCACCGGGTAGGGGAGAATACCGCCCCATGTCAGAGTTGGAGTCTGCAACGGGTTGCTGTACCGAACGGACGCTCCTGCGCTGTGGCTGGGATCGCTGTGTGTTGGGCTGTTTAGCAGATCTGCACAGGGCTGCGTAGTGGCCAAGCTTGCCACACTGGAGACAGCGTCAAGATTGTGCGGGACATTGCAGCTTTAAGTGGGCGGAGCCAAAGTTGTTGCGCGTCATGGCGCCGTCGTCAGGACGCTCCATGCGCCACCGCGCATGCGCGGTGCGGTCGAACGATGTGCGCACCTGCGTAGTTTGATCGTCGGCCTCGAAGTCCCCTTGGTCGTTGCGCGCATGCGCAGGAGCCCGGGAAAAGCGCGCAAAATGGCCTCCCTCATCCAGACTCAGGCCCTGGTGCTGTTTGATGACCTGCACCAGCTCCACATCGTGGGGGCCTTGCCGCGCCGTCTCTGCCGCTTTGATTTGGGAGTACCGGTTATTAGCGTGCTCATGGAGGACGCAGGTCTCGATGGCGATGGCGAGGATGAGCTGCTTCACTTTAAGGAGCTGCTGGCGAAGGGGATCGGAGTGAACCCCGAAAATGACCTGGTTTCGGATCATGGAATCGGAAGTGGCGCCGTAGTTGCAGGATTGCGCGAGGATACGGAGATGGGTTGAGAAGGACTGAAAAGGTTCATCCTTACCCTGAAGCCTCTGTTGGAACACGTAGCGTTCAAAGCTCTCGTTAACTTCGATGTCACAGTGGCTGTCGAACTTCAGCAGGACTTTTTTAAACTTTGCCTTGCCCTCGCCTTCAGCAAAGGTGAGGGAGTTAAAGATGTGAATAGCGTGGTCCCCAGCCGTAGAGAGGAAGAGAGCGATCTTCCTGGCATCCGATGCAGCCTCGAGGTCGGTGGCTTCAAGATACAGCTGAAACTTCTGCTTAAAAATCTTCCAGTTGGCACCGAGGTTGTGGCGATGCGGAGCGGCGGGGGAGGGCGGACGCTGTCCATGTTACCGGATGGCTGATTGCTGGTCAAAGGCAGACTATCTCCCGGTAGGTCTGTCAAACTCTAACATGACTCACTGGTACCATGATGTGTTGGGTAAGCTGGGTCTGCGAGGACTGCGTTTACCAGAGCAGTGAGAGAGACAGGCTTCCAACACTTGAAGAAATGCAACTCGATTTATTGAACTATGAGCTGTTAAACATACTTGCACTGTGGGTTGACACTATGCTGAGTTGACTGGAGACCTGAGGCTAACCTGACCAGACTATCTTACTGCCACTTGGTGGATGTTCCTGTTGCTGCTCACGGGCTCTGGCTGTCTCAGAGGCTGCATCCCGAGAGAGCGGGAAAACACGTGCCCTATGGCTTTATAGTGGTTGTGTCCTGTCTGGTTATTGGCTGCTGTGTTCTGTGTGTTAATTGGTCATCCTGTGTGTCAGTCAGTGTCTGTCTGTGCACCATCATGTACTTGTGTGTATATTATGACATCCCGCTCTCCTTTTCTCTCTCTCTCTCTCTTCTTTTCTCTCTTTCTCTCTGTTGGACAATTTGAAGAAGCATTCTGGCCAAATCTTTGAAGACTTTCCTGTTTATGGCGGTAGCACACACAGCGAACAGAACTGGTAAAGAGATCTTGGACTGGATTCTCCGCTTCTGAGGCTATGTCCCCACGCTGGCATGAGAACGGTGGTGTCTTACACCAGACAAACTGGTGCAAAATGGCCACCGCTTCCCCGTGTTGCTGGGGCTAACAGGACAGCAGCGTAGCGCACCTGGCTCGAACTGCCCGAACGGCCCGAACGGCCCGGATAATTGCCAGGTATGTGGCCGCACCTGCACACAGCGGACGCATGCAGCGGCCACGCTGTGCTACATGGTGGCGGCGGCTGGCAGACACAGATATTGAAATAGTTGCCATAATATACATCCATGTATATAATGAGGTGCAGACAGGCAGTGATTGACACACAGGATGACCAGTAAGCACACAGAACACAGCAGCCAATCACCAGACAGGACACAACCACTCTAAAGCCAGAGGGCACCAGTTTTCCCGCTCTCTCGGGACCCAGCCACTGAGACAGTCAGAGTCTACGAGCTAGCCAGTGCAAACACCATGCGGTAGCTAGTAAGTCTGGTCAGGCTAGTACTAGGTCTCCAGTCAAGTCAGCATAGTGTCGACCCACAGTTAAACATGTACAATAGTTAAGACATTAAATAAAATCGAGTTGGATCTTCTCCAGTGTTGGAGGTCTGTCTCTCGCTGCACCGCATCAAGTGCAGTCCACGTCGACCCAGCCAGCCTAACACATCAATAGTGCCCCCCCCCCCGTCAGCCGGCTCGTGCACCTCGGACCACCACTCACAGTGCCCCCAGCCACGAATAATGTCCCCCCCCCCATGCCCGTGGATTGCCCCCCCCCCACCCTCTCTGACTGTGGCCCCGCTGGGCTGAGTCTGCAGGTGCCATGCGGAGTTCCCGATGGTCAGACCACGAGGAATCCAGGCCGTAGGGAACTCGGCCAGTCGGCGGCAGAGCATCGTGAGGCGGGACTCAGGCGTTTTGGCATCGCAAAAGCAGCGGTGCCCCCACTCCCCCCCCCCCCTTTCGGCGGAAACTTAGATTCTCCGGCCGATCGCCGAACGCGACTTCGCCGTGGGCGGCCGGGTAACCCAGCCCCTTGAGTGTGAAAGTACATATTTTTTGCAAAGTTCATTAACCTTTGAACTGCCTGTGTCAGCGGCTGGACATCCATCCGATATAGAGACACACCAAGTGGGAGAATTTGTGATAAAGGAATAAGGCCAGTAATAAAACTGGTAAATTCCACAATCGGGGCTGTATTGTTCTCACAGGGAGATGAAAGCTCCATCTGGTGGTAGAAAGGCAGAGGTGCACCGATCTCAGCACTTGTGCACAGCACCGTACAGATTCACTCTCATTCGATACAGATCCACTCTGCATGGATATAGATTTACACCCATTGGATATCGAGACACTCCCATTGGATATAGATTCACCCTCATTGGATACAGATTCATTCTCATTGGATTTAAATTCACTCCCATTGGTTATAGATTCACTCTCATTTAATAAACATTCAATCTCATTGGAAATAGGTTAACTTCCATCGGATATATTTTCAGCGCCATTGGATATAGATTTATTCTCATTGGATATAGGTGCACTCTCATTGGATATACATTCATTCCCATTGGATACGTATTCAATTCCAGTGGATATAGATTCACTCCCAACAGACATAAATTCACTTCCATCAGATATATATATACTCTCATTGTATATAGATACACACCCATCCGATATAGATACACTCTCATTGTATATAGATACACACCCATCCGATATACAGACACACTCATTGGATATAGATACACACGCATCCAATATAGATACACTCTCATTGTATATGGATACACACCCATCCGATATAGATACACTCTCATTGTATATAGATACACACCCATCCGATATAGATCCACTCTCATTGTATATAGATACACACCCATCCGATATACAGACACACTCATTGGATATAGATACACACCCATCCGATATAGATACACACCCATCCGATATAGATATACACCCATCCGATATAGATACACTCTCATTGAAAATAGATACACACCCATCCGATATACAGACACACTCATTGGATAGATACACACCCATCCGATATACAGACACACTCATTGTATATAGATACACACCCATCCGATATAGATACACTCTCATTGTATATAGATACACATCCATCCGATCTACAGACACACTCATTGTATATAGATACACACCCATCCGATATAGATACACTCTCATTGTATATAGATACACATCCATCCGATATGCAGACACATTCATTGTATATAGATACACACCCATCCGATATAGATACACTCCCATTGTATATAGATACACACCCATCCGATATACAGACACACTCATTATATGTAGATACATACCCATCCGATATAGATACACTCTCATTGTATATAGATACACACCCATCCGATATAGATACACTCCCACTGGATATAGATACACACCCATCCGATATAGATACACTCCCACTGGATATAGATACACACCCATCCAATATAGATACACTCCCATTGTATATAGATACACACCCATCCGATATAGATACACTCCCATCGGATATAGATACACTCCCATTGTATATAGATACACACCCATCCGATATAGATACACTCTCATTGTATATAGATACACACCCATCCGATATAGATACACTCTCATTGTATATAGATACACACCTATCCGATATAGATACACTCTCGTTGTATATAGATACACACCCATCCGATATAGATACACTCTCATTGTATATAGATACACACCCATCCGATATACAGACACACTCATTGGATATAGATACACACCCATCCGATATAGATACACTCTCATTGTATATAGATACACACCCATCCGATATAGATACACACCCATCCGATATAGATACACTCTCATTGTATATAGATACACACCCATCTGATATACAGACACACTCATTGGATATAGATACACACCCATCCGATATAGATACACACCCATCCGATATAGATATACACCCATCCGATATACATACACTCTCATTGAAAATAGATACACACCCATCCGATATACAGACACACTCATTGGATATAGATACACACCCATCCGATATACAGACACACTCATTGTATATAGATACACACCCATCCGATATAGATACACTCTCATTGTATATAGATACACACCCATCCGATATAGATACACTCTCATTGTATATAGATACACACCCATCCGATATACAGACACTCTCAGAGTATATAGATACACACCCATCCGATATAGATACACTCTCATTGTATATAGATACACACACATCTGATATACAGACACACTCATTGGATATAGATACACACCCATCCGATAGAGATACACTCTCATTGTATATAGATACACATCCATCCGATTTACAGACACACTCATTGTATATAGATACACACCCATCTGATATAGATACACTCTCATTGTATTAAGATACACATCCATCCGATATGCAGACACATTCATTGTATATAGATACACACCCATCCGATATAGATACACTCTCATTGGATATAGATACACTCCCATCCGATATAGATACACTCCCATTGTATATAGATACACACCCATCCGATATACAGACACACTCATTGTATATAGATACATACCCATCCGATATAGATACACTCTCATTGTATATAGATACACACCCATCCGATATAGATACACTCCCATTGGATATAGATACACACCCATCCGATATAGATACACTCCCACTGGATATAGATACACACCCATCCGATATAGATAAACTCCCATTGTATATAGATACACACCCATCCGATATAGATACACTCCCATTGGATATAGATACACTCCCATCCGGTATAGATACACTCCCATTGTATATAGATACACACCCATCCGATATAGATACACTCTCATTGTATATAGATACACACCTATCCGATATAGATACACTCTCATTGTATATAGATACACACCCATCGGATATAGATACACTCTCATTGTATATAGATACACACCCATCCGATATAGATACACTCTCATTGTATACAGATACACACCCATCCGATATAGATACACTCTCATTGTATATAGATACACACCCATCCAATATACAGACACACTCATTGGATATAGATACACACCCATCCGATATAGATACACACCCATCCGATATAGATACACTCTCATTGTATGTAGATACACAGCCATTCGATATAGATACACTCTCATTGTATATAGATACACACTCATCCGATATAGATACACTCTCATTGTATATAGATACACACCCATCCGATATAGATAGACTCTCACTTTATATAGATACACACCCATCCGATTTAGATACACTCTCATTGTATATAGATACACACTCATCCGATATACAGACACACTCATTGGATATAGATACACACCCATCCGATATAGATACACACCCATCCGATATAGATACACTCTCATTGGAAATAGATACACACCCATCCGATATACAGACACACTCATTGTATATAGATACACATCCATCCGATATAGATACACTCTCATTGTATATAGATACACACCCATCCGATATAGATACACTCTCATTGGAAATAGATACACACCCATCCGATATAGATACACACTCATTGTATATAGATACACACCCATCCGATATAGATACACTCTCATAGTATATAGATACACACCCATCCGATATACAGACACACTCATTGGATATAGATACACACCCATCCGATATAGATACACACCCATCTGATATAGATACACACCCATCCGATATAGATACACCCTCATTGTATATAGATACACAGCCATTCTATATAGATACACTCTCATTGTATGTAGATAAACACCCATCCGATATAGATACACTTTCAGAGTATATAGATACAGACCCATCCGATATAGATAGACTCTCATTGTATATAGATACACACCCATCCCATATACAGACACACTCATTGTATATAGATACACACCCATCCGATATAGATACACTCTCATTGTATATAGATACACTCTCATTGTATATAGATACACTCTCATTGTATATAGATACACACCCATCCGATATAGATACACTCTCATTGTATATAGATACACACCCATCCGATATAGATACACTCTCATTGTATATAGATACACACCCATCCGATATACAGACACACTCATTGTATATAGTTTCACTGTCGTTGGATAGACATTCATTCCCATTGTATATTGATTCACTACCATCGGATATAGATTCATTGACATTGGATACAGATTGACCCCCATAGGATGTAGATTAACACTCTCATTCATTCTCCTTGGATATAGATTCACATTCAGAGGACAGACATTCACTCCCATCGGATATCAATTCGTTCTCATTGGATATAGATTAATTCTAATTGGATACAAATTCATTCTGAGTGGATATAGATTCATTCTCATTACATATAGATTACCTCTGATTGGATCTATAATCACCCCCATTGGTTATAAATGAACTCTCATTGGATGTAAAGTAACCCTCATTGGATCCACATTCCCTCCCATTGACCATAGATTGGTATTTGTCAAGTGGCCTGAGGTAGAGTGAAAATTACTGTTCTGCGAACAGTTCACACAGATCATTCCATACATGAAAAAAGTTAGGACATATGATAGATACACAGTGTAAATATATAGACAGAGGTGTCGGTTGAAGCATGCGGAGTGCTTTATGACCCAGTAGATAAGATGTGTGGTGACACCAGTTCAGTCCATACAAGGGTCATTCAGGAGTCTGGTAACAAGCGGGGAAGAAGCTGTTTTTGAATCTGCACGTGCTCTCAGACTTTTGTATCTCTTGCCCGATGAAAGAGGTTGACACAGTGGATTACCCGGGTGGGAGAAATCTTTTATTATGCTGCCTGCTTTCCCAAGGCAATGGAAAGTGTAGACAGAATCAATAGATGGGAGGCAGGTTCACTCTCATTGGATATAGATTACTCCGATCGGATGTAGCTTCATTCTCATTGGGTAGAGATTCACTCCCATTGGGTAGAGATTCACTCCCATTGGGTAGAGATTCACTCCCATTGGGCAGAGATTCACTCCCATTGGGTAGAGACTCACTCCCATTGGGGAGAGATTCACTCCCATTGGGTAGAGATTCACTCCCATTGGGTAGAGATTCACTCCCATTGGGTAGAGATTCACTCCCATTGGGTAGAGATTCACTCTGATCGGATGTAGCTTCATTCTCATTGGGTAGAGATTCACTCCCATTGGGTAGAGATTCACTCTCATTGGGTAGAGATTCACTCCCATTAGGTAGAGATTCACTCCAATCGGATGTAGCTTCATTCTCATTGGGTAGAGATTCACTCCCATTGGGGAGAGATTCACTCCCATTGGGTAGGAATTCACTCCCATTGGGTAGAGATTCACTCCCATTGGGTAGAGATTCACTCCCATTAGGTAGAGATTAACTCCCATTGGGTAGAGATTCACTCTCATTGGGTAGAGATTCACTCCGATCGGATGTAGCTTCATTCTCATTGGGTAGAGATTCACTCCCATTGGGTAGAGATTCACTCTCATTGGTAGAGATTCACTCCCATTGGGTAGAGATTCACTCCCATTGGGTAGAGATTCACTCTCATTGGGTAGAGATTCACTCCCATTGGGTAGAGATTCACTCCCATTGGATAGAGATTCACTCCCATTGGGTGCAGATTCACTCTCATTGGGTAGAAATTCACTCCCATTGGGTAGAGATTCACTCCCATTGGGTAGAGATTCACTCCCATTGGGTAGAGATTCACTCCCATTGGGTAGAGATTCACTCCCATTGGGTAGAGATTCACTCCCATTGGGTAGAGATTCACTCCCATTGGGTAGAGATTCACCCCCATTGGGTAGAGATTCACTCCCATTGGGTAGAGATTCACTCCCATTGGGTAGAGATTCACTCTCATTGGGTAGAAATTCACTCCCATTGGGTAGAGATTCACTCGCATTGGGTAGAGTTTCACTCCCATTGGGTAGAGATTCACCCAGCCTTACCGTACCAGCCTTCCCGTACCAGCCGCTCCGGACAGGCGGCGGAATGTGGCGACTAGGGGCTTTTCACAGTAACTTCATTGAAGCCTACTCGGGACAATAAGCGATTTTCATTTCATTTCATTTCATTTCATTAGAGATTCACTCTCATTGGGTAGAGATTCACTCCCATTGGGTAGAGATTCACTCTCATTGGATTTAATTCATCCTCACTGGATACAGATTCACCCTCATTGGATGTAAATTCACTCCCATTGGTGCACACCTTGAGATGGGGGTGCGAGCTGAGCTACCCCTGAGGCTCCCCTGCCACATGGCGTTGCCAGTCCTGGAGGCCCACTCTTGTCTGGATCAGGGTCTGCATCCTTTCCATTCTTGCTGCCAACTAGTTGGCTGGGATGGTATGTGTGGGGAGTTGTCTGTATATGCGGCTGCAGCTTGTCAGTCTTCAGAGTGTCAATCCCTAACCCAGCGATTCCAGCACCGTTTCCCATTGGAATCGATTGTGTTCCATGTGGCCCACAATGCTGGCCCATTAACCGTCGCTGAATCGCTCCAGGTGCTGCACCATTTCTGCTGTCGTAGAATTTCACTAATCATTTCCCGGCTTCAACATTTAGTCTGAGGAATGGAGAATCAGGCTGGTAATGTTTCCCTCTCATCATCCTTTTTGTCATTTTTTGCTGTTTTTACCTAGCCCAATTTTCTCAACTTCCATGCAACGTTTTGACAGTTAGATATAATTTTCCATTAAGTTTAATATTATCCTTAACTTTTTAAAAATTAACCATGGATAGTAAGGCGTCATCGTCCAAATTTGCTGTACAACTGAAGCATATCCTTCCTACTTTCATGATTAATTCCCCTCACAATAAATTACTACATTCCTGTCAACATGGACAATTTCACATATGCCCACATTTTACTACATTTACCCCATCTTCACCCATTCACTCAACCTACCTATTTCCCTTTGTATCCTCCTTGCGCCCTCTTCACAATTTACTTTCCTAAATATCTTTGTATAGTCAGCAAATTTAAGTTCCATCAGTCCCTTCATCCGTCATTTATATTAATTGCAAATAGTTGAGGCCACAGCACGAATCCCTGTGCATACCACTCGTCGTATTCTACCGACCAGAAAAGACTCACAAATGCCTACTCTCTGTGTCAGGCCACATTTGGAGTACTGTGTGCAGTTCTGGTCACCTCAGTTTAGGAAGGATGTGGAAGCTTTGGAAAAGGTGCAAAGGAGATTTACCAGGATGTTGCCTGGAATGGAGAGTAGGTCTTACGAGGAAAGGGTGAGGGTGCTAGGCCTTTTCTCATTAGAACGGAGAAGGATGAGGGGCGACTTGATAGAGGTTTATAAGATGATCAGGGGAATAGATAGAGTAGACAGTCAGAGACTTTTTCCCCAGGTGGAACAAACCATTACAAGGGGACATAAATTTAAGGTAAATGGTGGAAGATATAGGGGGCTGTCAGAGGTAGCTTCTTTACCCAGAGAGTAGTGGAGGCATGGAATGCACTGCCTGTGAAAGTAGTTGAGTCGGAAAAGTTAGGGACCTTCAAGCGGCTATTGGATAGGTACATGGATTAGGGTAGAATAATGGAGTGTATATTAATTTGTTCTTAAGGGCAGCACGGTAGCATTGTGGATAGCACAATTGCTTCACAACTCCAGGGTCCCAGGTTCAATTTAGGCTTGGGTCACTGTCTGTGTGGAGTCTGCACATCCTCCCCGTGTGTGCTTGGGTTTCTTCCGTGTACTCTGGTTTCCTCCCACAGTCCAAAGATGTGCAGGTTGGATGGATTGGCCATGATAAAGTGCCCTTAGTGTCCAAAATTCTATGATCTATTATTAACCTAGGACAAAAGTTTGGCACAACATTGTGGGCCGAAGGGCCTGTTCTATGCTGTATTTCTCTATCTATCTATCCTGTTATCCAGCCAATCTTCAATATGCCTCTATGTTACCCCTACACCATGAACTATTATTTGCCACACTTACCTTTGACATGGCACCTTCTCTTATGCCCCTTTGAAAACTAAGTACAGTACATCCACCTGTTCCCCTTTATCCACAGCGCATGTGAATCTTTCAATTAACTAGAACGAGCCAGATGCTCTATATTCAAATCACACTCCAGGACTTGCTGGCCAATGTGAAGGTGCGTTTATAACACAGCCATACAGGTTGTGTGTCAAATTGCCAAATCTTTGGACACACATCAATGCCCTCATTGTAGAGCAGGAGATACTTCTGGTCAGCCGTGTATGAAGTGAGTGGCGCTCTTCAAGCTGCAAGTGACAGACAGACAAGCTGTTCCAGTCATAAAAAACTGCGGGAACAGATAAAAGTCTGTCTTGTGCAGCAATAGATACAGGAGGGGAAAACACACCATAGTGATGCCACTGTGTGTTGGTGATGGGGATTTACACCGCTCCCTGCCTCCAACTTTCCATTCTGGCACACATCATCCACTATGTCCTTCACCCTGTATTTTAGCTTAGCCCTGTTCCTTTTTTAAACACGCCTCCATTACCCCAGCCACATCCAAGTTCCCCGCATCAATCAAGGCTCTAAATTCATCTGTCTATCCTGTTGTACTCCGTGCATTAAAGCAGATACACTCCAGGCCCCCAGGCCCACTGAGTTTGATTTCCCCCAGCCTGCCCTTCCTTTCAGCCAGCCTAACCCTGGTACCATGCTCACCCCCCAGTCTCTACATTTGCAGGCTTACTGCTCTGATTCCCATCGATGCCTGTCCAGTTCAGGTGTATCCCATCCTTCTTGTACAGGCCACACCTTCCCTGGAAGACATCCAAATGATCAAAAAAACTGAAGCCCTCCCTCCTGCACCAGTTCTTTAGCCACGTGTTCAGCTGCACTATATCCTGTTGCTAGCCTCTCTAGCACGTGGCACGGGGAATAATCCTGAGATTACTACCCGAGAGGGCCTGCTTTTTAATCTTCGACCTAACTCCCTCAATGCCATTGCAAGACCCCGCTACTCTTTCTACCTATGTCATTCGTGCCAATTTGTACAGTGACCTCAGTCTGATTTCCCTCCCATTTTAGGATGCTTTGTCCGCGCTCAGAGACATCCGGGACTCTGGCAACAGGGAGGCAAACTACCACCCTGGAATCCCTTTCACGGACACAAACACACCTATAAGTGCCCCTGCCTATTGAATCCCCGACCATTATTGCTTTGCTACGCTTTGTACCCCCCGTGTGTGCAGCAGGATTAGCCGTGGTGCCTTCCTTCTGGTCACTGCTGCTGCTGTCCCCCAACCTTCTATTCCAGCGAGCACACATCATCCATTACGTCCTTCGCCCTATATTTTAACTAAATTCCTATCTTCTGCAATTTTTATCGCAAGAAATAGATCCCTTGATCTCTTTTTAAGTCCGGTTAGTAACTTATTTGAACTATTGACAATCGGAGCTGAATGTTTTAAGAACATCCCCCATTCTCAATTTGAGGGGATCCAACCAGGTCAGTGCAAAGCAGCAAGGCTGACATCTGGGCACACATCTTCAGCCAGAATGATGGAGAGAGACATCGCCTGAAAACCCCAGACATTCTGTCTGTGTAACAGGGAGTTCTTATCGGTTGAGCTCACTGTGAGGATCCGGGATTTGCATTCGAAACACTAACTTTATGATCAGAAAGATGGAACATTGCCAGCTGGGGCAAATTGCTAACTGAATGTTACAGAAGCAGAATGCAAAAAAAATACGGAATATATTAAGTCTTTTTGGATATAGATTCACGCTGATTGTCCATAGATTTGGATTTGAGTTTATTGTCAAGTGTACCGAGGTAATGTGTAAATTATTGTTCTGCCTACAATCCAGACAGGCCATTTCAAACATGAAAAACAAGAGGACATTCTATCGATGCACAATGGAAACACATAGACAAAGACATCGGCTGAAGAGTATGGGGTATATGTAGTACTACTCAGTAGAGAAGATCTGTGAAGGGATCAGTTCAGTCCATACAAAGTTCATTCAGGAGTCTGGTTACAGCGGGAATAAACTGTTTTTGAACCTGTTAGTGCGTGTTCTCAGACTTTTGTACCTCCTGTCCGATGGAGAATTTTGGAAGAGAGAATTAAATAGGTGGGAGAGGCCTTTAATTATGCTGCTCGCTTTCCCAAGGCAGCGGGAGGTGCAGGCAGAGTCAATGGATGGCAGATATTTTGACGTGGTGGACTGGACTGTGTTCACGACTCTGTAGTTTATTACGGTCTTGGGCCAACCAGTTGCCATACCAGGCTGTGATGCTGCCAGAGCGGATGCTTGCTCTAGTAAAAATTGATAAGACTCAATGTGGGCATGTCGAATTTCCTTAGTTTCCTGAGGAAGCATCGGCGCTAATGTGCTTTCTTCATCATTGCGTCGATATGGAAGGACCGAGAAAGATTGTTGATGATGTGCACACCGAGGAAATTGAAGCTGTCAAACATATCCACCACAGCAGCATTGATGCCGACAGGGGTGTGTACGATCCATCCGAAAGTCAATGATCAGATCCTTAATTTTGTTAATGTTGAGGCAGAGATTGTTGTCGTTACACCATGCCACGAGGTCTTATACCTCTCTCGTGTACTGTGACTCATCGTTGTTCGTGATCCAATCCACTACGATTGTGTTATTAGCAAACATCTGGTTGGAGTTGGAGTCAAACTTTGTCATACAGCCATATGGGTATAGGGAGCATAGTGGCGGCAACGTACACAACCCTGCAGGATCCCGGTATTGAGAACTCTCATGGAGGAAGTGTTGTCGTTTAAGATGACTCTCATTGGATGTAGATTCACTCCCATCAGATATAGATTCATTCCCATAGATATATATTCATTCTCATTGGATATATGTTCAATCTCATTTCAGACAATTTCACTCCCATTGGATATAGATTTACTCTCAGTTGATATAGATTCAGTACCATTGGAGGCAAATTCACTCCCAATGGATATAGATTCACTCCTATTAGATATAGATTCAGTCCCATTGGGTATAGATTAAGTCCCATTAGATATAGATTCAGTCCTAATGGATATAGATTCAGTCCCATTGGATATAGATTCAGTCCCATTGGATATAGATTCAGTCCCATTGGATATAGATTCAGTCCTATTAGATATAGATTCAGCCTCATTGGATATAGATTCAGTCCCAATGGATATAGATTCAGTCCCATTGGATATAGATTCACTCCTATTAGATATATATTCAGTCCCATTGGATATAGATTCAGTCCCATTACATATAGATTCATTCCTATTAGATATAGATTCAGTCCCAATGGATATAGATTCAGTCCCATTGGATATAGATTCAGTCCCATTAGATATAGATTCAGTCCCATTGGATATAGATTCAGTCCCATTGGATATAGATTCAGTCCCATTGGATATAGATTCACTCCTATTAGATATAGATTCAGTCCCAATGGATATAGGTTCACTCCTATTAGATATAGATTCAGTCCCAATGGATATAGATTCAGTCCCATTGGATATAGATTCACTCCTATTAGATATAGATTCAGTCCCATTGGATATAGATTCACTCCTATTAGATATAGATTCAGTCTTATTGGATATAGATTCAGTCCCATTGGATATTGATTCAGTCCCATTGGATATAGATTCAGTCCCATTGGATATAGATTCACTCCTATTAGATATAGATTCAGTCCTATTAGATATAGATTCAGTCTCATTGGATATAGATTCACTCCTATTAGACATAGATTCAGTCCCAATGGATATAGATTCACTCCTATTAGATATAGATTCAGTCCCATCGGATATGGATTCAGTCCCATTAGATATAGATTCAGTCTCCTTGGATACAGATTCAATCCAATTAGATATAGATTCAGTCCCATTGGATATAGATTCAGTCCCATTAGATATAGATTCAGTCTCATTAGATATTGATTCAGTCCCATTGGATATAGATTCAGTCCCGTTGGATATAGATTCAGTCCCATTGGATATAGATTCAGTCCCATTGGATATAGATTCAGTCTCATTGGATATAGATTCAGTCCAATTGGATATAGATTCACTCCTATTAGATATAGATTCAGTCCCATTGGTTATAGATTCACTCCTATTAGATCACTCCTATTAGAGCAGCACGGTAGCATGGTGGTTAGCATAAATGCTTCACAGCTCCAGGGTCCAAGGTTCGATTCCCGGCTGGGTCACTGTCTGTGCGGAGTCTGCACGTCCTCCCCGTGTGTGCGTGGGTTTCCTCCGGGTGCTCCGGTTTCCTCCCACAGTCCAAAGATGAACGGATTAGGTGGATTGACCATGCTAAATTGCCCGTAGTGTCCTAAAAAGTAAGGTTAAGAGTGGGGGGGGGGGTTGTTGGGTTACGGGTATAGGGTGGATACATGGGTTTGAGTAGGGTGATCATTGCTCGGCACAACATCGAGGGCCGAAGGGCCTGTTCTGTGCTGTACTGTTCTATAGATTTAGTCCCATTGGATATAGATTCAGTCCTATTAGATATAGATTCAGTCCCATTGGATATAGATTCAGTCCCATTGGATATAGATTCAGTCCTATTAGATATAGATACAGTCCCATTAGATATATATTCAGTCTCATTGGATGTAGATTCAGTCCTATTAGATATAGATTCAGTCCCATTGGATATCGATTCAGTCCCATTAGATATAGATTCAGTCTCATTGGATATAGATTCAGTCCTATTAGATATAGATTCAGTCTCATTGGATATAGATTCACTCCTATTAGATATAGATTCAGTCCCAATGGATATAGATTCACTCCTATTAAATACAGATTCAGTCCAATTAGATATAGATTCAGTCCCATTGGATATAGATTCAGTCCCGTTAGATATAGATTCAGTCTCATCAGATATTCATTCAGTCCCATTGGATATAGATTCAGTCCCACTAGATATAGATTCAATCCTATTAGATATAGATTTAGTCCCATTAGATACAGATTCAGTCTCATTGGATATAGATTCAGTCCCATTAGATATAGATTCAGTCCCATTGGATATAGATTCAGTCCCATTGGATATAGATTCAGTCTCATTGGATATAGATTCAGTCCAATTGGATATAGATTCACTCCTATTAGATATAGATTCAGTCCCATTGGATATAGATTCACTCCTATTAGATCACTCCTATTAGGGCAGCACGGTAGCATAGTGGTTAGCATAAATGCTTCACAGCTCCAGGGTCCCAGGTTCGATTCCCGGCTGGGTCACTGTCTGTGCGGAGTCTGCACGTCCTCCCCGTGTGTGCGTGGGTTTCCTCCGGGTGCTCCGGTTTCCTCCCACAGTCCAAAGATGTACGGGTTAGGTGGATTGGCCATGCTAAATTGCCCGTAGTGTCCTAAAAAGTAAGGTTAAGTGGGGGGGGGGGGGTTGTTGGGTTACGGGTATAGGGTGGATACATGGGTTTGAGTAGGGTGATCATTGCTCGGCACAACATCGAGGGCCGAAGGGCCTGTTCTGTGCTGTACTGTTCTATATCTATTATATAGATTCAGTACCATTGGATATAGATTCAGTCCCATTGGATATAGATTCACTCCTATTAGATATAGATTCAGTCCCATTGGATATAGATTCAGTCCCATTGGATATAGATTCAGTCCTATTAGATATAGATTCAGTCCCATTAGATATATATTCAGTCTCATTGGATGTAGATTCAGTCCTATTAGATATAGATTCAGTCCCGTTGGATATCGATTCAGTCCCATTAGATATAGATTCAGTCTCATTGGATATAGATTCAGTCCTATTAGATATAGATTCAGTCCCATTGGATATAGATTCACTACTATTAGATATAGATTCAGTCCTATTGGATATAGATTCAGTCCCATTGGATATAGATTCAGTCCCATTAGATATAGATTCACTCCTATTAGATATAGATTTAGTCCCATTGGATATAGATTCAGTCTAATTGGATATAGATTCTCTCCTATTAGATATAGATTCAGTCCCATTGGATATAGATTCAGTCCCATTAGATATAGATTCACTCCTATTAGATATAGATTCAGTCCCATTGGATATAGATTCACTCCTATTAGATATAGATTCAGCCTCATTGGATATAGATTCAGTCCCATTAGATATAGATTCAGTCCCATTAGATATAGATTCAGTCCGATTGGATATAGATTCAGCCTCGTTGGATATAGATTCAGTCCCATTGGATATAGATTCAGTCCGATTGGATATAGATTCAGTCCCATTGGATATAGATTCACTCCTATTAGATATAGTTTCAGTCCCATTGGATATAGATTCAGTCCCATTAGATATAGATTCAGTCCCACGCCCCCAGTCTCCATTCGACCAGGAGGTGTATGAGGCTCGGACAAGACTCGCCCCGGAGTTGGCACCTGTACCCCAGACCTCGACGCCCGCCCAGCCACCGCAAGAGGCTGCAACCCCGGTGCTCCGCAGATCAAAACGGACAATTCATCCACCGGACAGACTGACTCTTTGAGCCATCACCCCCGCCGGACTTGATTTTTTTAACAGGGGGTGAATGTGGTGAATGTGATTCACACTATATAGTTGCCAATATCACTCCATGTATATATGTTTGTTATCTACCCATTGTAAGATCAATGCTGTATATAGTTGCCAATACAACTCCGTGTATATATGTTCACTATCCACCATTGTAAGTGCAGTTGCGAGAGTTTGTACTAGGCTCCTCCCTTGGCTCCGCCCAGGACTCCTCCCCCTGGGACCGATGTATAAAGATCAGTGCCTTAGAGCCAGCCTGCCAGTCATCTGGAGTTCAACGACGAATAGGCTGGCTCTGTTGTAAGTGTATTAAAGCCTCTGTTCTGATCCAACTACACGTGTTTGCTGAAATGATGGTTCCATCAATCCACAGCGTCTTCAAAGGTATGGGCACACTCCCTTATCGATACAAGATACTGCTGAAGCTGAATGCCACACCTGTGGTTCATGCATCGCATTGGGTGCCGGCGCCCCTTAAGGACCGCCTCAAGCAGCAGCTGCAAGACCTCCAGGACCAGGGCGTCATTTCTAAGGTCACGGAACCCACGCATTGGGTTAGCTCCATGGTTTGGTCAAAAAACTGTCTGGGGAACTTGGCATTTGTATCGACCGGATTTGAACCGTAACATCATGAGCGAACACTACCCTATCCCTAAACGAGAAGAGCTAACCAGCAAAATGGCTCACGCCAAGTTTTTCACGAAGCTGGATGCCACCAAGGGGTTTTGGCAAATACAGCTGGACACGTCCAGTCGAAAGCTGCGCACATTTAACATCCTGTTTGGTCGTTACTGTTACAACCGGATGCCCTTTGGCATCATCTCCGCCTCGGAGGCGTTCCACCGCATAATGGAGCAAATGATGGAGGGCATCAGCGAGTGTACGTCGATGATATCATTATCTGGTCCACAACTCCTCAGGAGCTCATCGATCACCTCAAGTGAGTGTTCCACAGGATCCACGAGCATGACCTCCAACACAATAGAGCCAAATGCTTGTTCGGTCAACCAGAATTTGTCGCCCGCCACAGAGACTGAATTTATAGACTGAATGTTGCAATACCTTGTGATCCGTTTACACATCTGTACATATTGTTTCGTCCTAATTTGTTATCTGCCCTCTATCTGCACTAGACACCTTTCCATGTAAATACATTAACATACTTTGTATATAGTCAGGCTCCTAGACACACACTATTTATTGACCGACACACGGGGGGGGGGGGGGGGGGGGGGGGGGGGGGGGGAGATGTCATAATATGCCTGTCTCTCTCACTGCTGCAGTAAACGCAGTCCTCGCAGACCAAGCTTACCCAACACATCAAATGGGACAATGTAACTCAGGCCAGGTGTTGGTGTATACCTCTGACTCACTGCTAGCAGCTTTACCCTCAGGCTGCTAACCCCTAAATTGTGCACTATATCTTTGATTCAATTACCTAACATGTCCCAGTCATCACACCTCTTTCCAAAAGAAAAAATGAACCATCAATATACACAGACGATTTCATTTTCTGCACCCTTTCCGGCTTTACACATTTCTTAAGATTAAATATTTCCCAGTCATCACAGTGAATAAATGTTGTAGTTGTTGTTTACCTAACTGGTGAATGGGAAATATTAACAGTGCCACACAAAATAAGAGGCAATATAAGAGCTGATGGCGTTGAGGAACATAGAACATAGAACATTACAGCACAGTACAGGCCCTTCGGCCCTCGATGTTGCGCCGTCCTGTGAAACCCCTCTAAAATCCCTCTACACTATTCCTTTATCGTCCTTATGCCTATAAAATATTAGGGCAACACGGTAGCAAAGTGGTTAGCTTCATAGTGGGAACCTTCCCAGGTTTGATTCCTGGCTGGGTCGCTGTCTGTGCGGTGTCCAGTGGCGGACTGGGTCTAAAAATATTGGTTGCCAGGAGACAAAGGGGGCCCACCCACAACTACAATGCTATCATTTAATTTTCATAACGAATAAATAAAATTTTCAAAAAATACATATGGAAAAAAGGGTACAATTAAAATTTTTGTGGAAAAAAATGTGTATTTCTTAGTAATTACAGTGTACATGTACTGTACATATTACTGGCAGTAGATACCAAATGTAAATACAGAATGTTATAATTGAATTTTTTATTTTATTTTTTTAATTTTAAGTAATTGGTTGATATTTTAAAATAGTTTACTGCACAATTGACACATTAACAGATAGTTCAAAAGCACAATAGAGCATTGCATGCAGTCTACTATATTAAGAGCAATCGTTTGTGTTTGCTAGATGATTGTGCAAATCTGCCAACGGGGTTGTAGCTTCTGCATCCAATTCATCTAACAATTCCTTTTCAATGGATAGCAACATGTATGATTCCAAATTCTCCTCAGACAGCGAATTTCTTAACCTTGTCTTTATGATCTTTAGCTTTGAAAATGTCCTCTCACATTGGACTTGAGTAACTGATTGTGTGCAGATGACTTTATAAAGTTCATAAAGGTTATCATATGCCTTGTCATGAAGTCTGTTGGATGCCAGAATTTTTAGTACACACGATGGGCAAGTGCTGCAAATTTTACAATTGTTGTAACTGGAATCCATATTCTCACCATCATTAAGCAATAGCTTTAATACATCAAAGTTTGAAGCAAAGTTTGTGTTGTACAAAGCGTGATTCTAGTGACTGGACAATGCGATCCATTATTAGGTTAAACACATTTACTCAAAAATCAGCTAGAGAATCTGAGGAATTTCTTTCATCATCAATAAGCTCATCTGCCATTCTTTTCTTCTTCCTCTGCCTCTTAACTGGCAAGCTGTTTCCAACGCATCAATTTCCAATGTTTGATTTTCATCCATATTCATCTGTGAAATCCTGTCATTACATTTATTTACAAATTCCAAAGCCTTGCTGTGAGCGTTATCAAATGTTCTTGTCTGTTCCTTCAACTTTGTTGTTGCTGAATCTACCAAACTCCATGCAGTAAACATATCCAAACCACTTGTCTGTAGATAACTTGATAACGGGGTTGTAGTTTCAAATATATACAAGTAAATGCTGTCAATATGGTTTCAAACTTTAGAAGACTTTAAAGTAAAACATTTGCTTCATGTTTTGTTTTTGCATCAAACTTTTCTGAATCTTGTATCGTTGATAAGCATGTCAATAGATTTACGAAAGTACTGGCAGCGGCATCATCAAAACGTCCAAATATAGTTGTTGCTGCATTGGATTTTCCTGACCATCTGGTCTCACCAATTAGCTTTAATCGTTTCATTTTTTCTTGTCCTAGATGTTTTCCAACAACTTCTATCCATACAGCCATTCTCTTGTATGATGCTTTCACAAAGGTTGCTATATTCTGGAGCAAATTGAAAAAAGAAACTGCAGGCACACAACATTTTGTTGTTTCAGTTATCACCAAATTCAAGACATGGAAATAGCACCATATATGAACATGTTGATCAGCCACATCAGCAATTTTACTTTGTAAACCATTATACTGGCCATGGTAAATTGCAGCGCTATCTGTGCTATCAGATAAACATTTTTGGGGGTCAATTTTAAGATGCTGTAATGTTTCAATCAATAGATCAAAAAGTCCCTGTCCTGTACCATCATTAGTTGGCACAACTGAAAGTAGTCGCTCACAGATAATACCATTAAGCACATACCGAATAATAATGCTAAACTGATCGATGGATGAATTATCTTGTGTTGAATCAACCTGAATAGAATAATATTTTGCTTGAGAATCTTCATGCCTAATTCTTTCTTGTATCATGTTCTTCATAATTTTGATTAACATGTTTATAGTTGTTTTACTCAGGTATGTAACACCACGGCCTTTACTTTGAGCCTTTCTTTGTTGCTCTAATCGTTTGATTCTTTGTTTAGACTTGTTTTGCACTGCAGAAACGTGAGCTGCCATAATGGGGTCATATTTTGCCATCAACTGCACTGTAGCTAAAAATTGCAATGATTCAGAACCTCATTATCTAGAGTGTAGGCCGATTCATATCTGTGACCTCGAAAAGGAAGTGCTTGATTGCCTAACATCTTTATGATGATGTCTATAATCCTCATGACAATACTTCTCTGCTTCAATACTTCTTCTTTCCTTTTAATTAGTGATGCTGCAAAAAATTATCTGAGGTGCCATCATTAACCACACTGATATATTGCTGAGCATTTCTGACATGTGTTGTTGTCGATTCATGTAAAGTCAAGCTCTGGCTAATACGCCTGTAGTCACTAAAGCCACGTACAAAGGGTGATGGATTACAAGTGTTGGGAAACTCAAAGGCTAAGCAGTATGAACAATATAAGCATCTATTTTCTTTGTTATATGTTAGCCATTTTCTTGGGACTGAGTCATTCATAATTTTCCTCTCATACAAACGAGCATCAAATGGCAGATCATCAAGTGGCTGAAGTGGATGTTCAGCAAAAAACTGTTTTAGCTTTGCTCGTGATGGATATTGGAAGATTCCAGTAATTGATCTTTAATTTTCTTGCGTAGGTTCATTTACAGGATGTGCTTCAGAAACCAAGTCAATTATGCTTGAAGGAATATCTGATTCCCTGTCACTAGTTGAAGCTATGTGTTCAGATGTTGCAACTACAGGCAGTACAGATACCGGAACAAGGAAGCCAGAAGAAATATTGGGCCTGGGTTGATTAGTAATGGATGCACTTGTATTTGTCTCCACATTCAAAGTAGCTCTTCTCTGTTCTTGTAACTCGCATGTCATTGCATCATCACCATGAGCATTGTTTCTTGCTTCTTGATTATTTGTTGCAGAACTGGATATTGATGTGGATTGTGCTTGTGGTATTTTCAACTCTGTAATAGGCCTGCATTGCTTGGCTGATACCTTCCTTTCTGCTTCTTTTTGTTCTTTGCGTTTTAGTGACCCAGATTTATGCTTTTTCTTTTCCATGCTGGTAGGGGTAATATTCCTGAAATAAAACTTAATTAAAAATAGCCCACATTGGGAAAAATGAATATTGATGATTGCAAGAATAACTTGAAGGAACGCCAGATAAACCCCTACTTGATAAAAAATATAAAATAACTTACTTACACTTCAAAAGGCTATGTTCATTAGTCAATACTACTATGGCCTATGCAGCTTCAGAAGAGGAGACAATCCACTGTCCAGTGTTCACACCAGCAAGCAACTGAGACAACTGTTGAAACTTAGAAGTTTGGTCCGACTATAGTAAGACATTAAGAATGGTCCCACGACCAAAGTTAACATGTCCAGTTTGATACCAGTGTAGTGTTACAAGTCGCAACCCTTTGAGTTTACCGATCATGGCTTATCACTTCAATATCTTTGACCTCATGATTCACGGTCCAAGGTACTGCTTCTCCTTTTTGGTGACCTCACGGCCCTATGTACTGCTTGATATCCTTTCAAGTTGCCGACCATCTCAAATCACGAACTGTAACTTTATCTTTAAATTCACACACTCTTGCTGAAAACGTGGATTTCCAACTATGTATGACCCGGGTGAACCAGCCACCAGCCCCCACCCCCCTCCACTCCTTTTCACATCCGTTTAACACTGCTTCGTTCCTTCATACACTGAGTGATTATTTGTTTGTTTCTTTATTGCATTTTTATTTGGTATTGCTCTTTTTAAAAACAATTATATTTTATTAAGTTAGAATACAAATCTCAGGAAAGAAGTTGGAGATTTATTTATGTAATTAATTATAATTTTTAAGGGCCCTTCAGAGATTCACGGGCCCCTTCTTGGCTCTCCGGGCCCCGGACCGATTTACCGGCTGAACCAAGACTACTGCTTGGTATCCTTTGAAGTTGCCGACCATCTCAAATCACGAATTGTAACTTTATATTTAAATTCACACACTCTTGCTGAAAACATGGAATTTCCTTAATTATGCCCGACCCGGGCCCCCCTATTCCACATCCTTCCACTACCTCCCCGATTTGTTCCTTTTCATGCACTGCTTATTTGTGTCCTGTTCTCTTTTTTTCTTATTCCTTTTTATTACTAAAACAGTTGTCTGTGTTTGTTTCGTTATTGCATTTTTATTTGATATAGGGGGCCCACTTCATCAGGGGCCCACTTGCCATCGGGCAAGCTGACACCCTGGCCAGTCCACCACTGGCGGTGTCTGCACTTTCTCCCTGTTTGCGTGGCTTTCCTCCGGATGCTCCGGTTTCCTCCTACAGTCCAAAGATGTGCGGGTTAGGTGAATTGGCCATGCAAATTGCCCTTAGTGTCCAAAAAACGTTAAGTGGGGGTTACTGGGTTACGGGGATAGGGTAGATACGTGGGCTTCAGTAGGGTGCACTTTGTAAGGGCCGGTGCAGACTCGATGGCCCGAATGGCCTCCTTCTGCACTATAAATTCTATGATTAGTGTGAAAGAGGATTGGTAAGCTAACAGGAAATGGAGTAGGCACATATGAATCATTTTTGGATTTATAGGATATGAAGAATGGAGTGACACGAGGATCAGTGCTGGGACCTTCAATATTTAATGTCAAGGACCTCGATGAAGGGACAGGACGTATAGCGGCAAATTTGCTGATGAGGTAAGAAAAGAGGTAGGAAAGTGAATTACATAGAACATAGAAAAATAGTTGTGAAGAGGACGTAAAGAGTACAAAGGAATATAGACAGGTGCAGTAACTGGCCAGAAAATTGGCAAATGGCATTAATAAATGGGAATTTATACATCTTGGCAGGAAAATTGGAAAAACAGCAAATTATTTAACTGCAGAATGATTTGATGGATTGATATTTGAGGCGCGGCCCCTTTAAGAGTCACTGTGATGTCATCGCCCGGCGCCGGGAGCGGTCCTCACGAAACTATTTGCGGTTGGTGAATGATGTGATGATATCATCAATATGCGACGGAAGCGGCCGACATGTCGCCCCGGCTTCCGGTTGAGTCCGGGGCCCCGATGCAGCCTCGGGCCGGGAAGCGGTGCCGGGGGCGGCCCAGGGTCCGCACCGAGCAGGAGCGGAAGGAACGCAAGCGGCAGTGGCACCGCAACCGGTGTCAGCGCTCAGTCTACCTGGGAGCAGAGAGCGAACGGTGGAAGGAGCTGAGGAAGCAACTGGGGCAGCAGAGGGACGAGGAGACAGCCGTCCTTCTACTGGACTGGTGAGTGTGGAGGGAGAGGGAGAGGTAGGAGAGGGAGAGGTAGGAGAGGGAGAGGTAGGGTAGGAGAGGGGTAGGAAGGGGGAGGGAGAGGAAGAGAGTAGGATGGGGGGAGGGTAGGAGAGGGGGCGGACAGGATGGGGGAAACGAGAATTCGTTGAGGGAGGGTCGAGTGAGATGACAGCAGAGGGAGGACTGAGGTGTGGGAGAGAGCGAGGGACAGGGTAGAAGGGAATGGGAGAGAGGGGTGGCGGTGGAAAAAGGAGGACACAGATCAATGTGGGATTGGAGGAAAGGAGTGGGTGGGTGTAGGAAAGAGATGGGGGGCCAGCTGGAATTTGGGGTTACAAGAATACGGGATGATGTGAGGTGTGGAGGGGGGCTGGCAGTGGCAGGAGAGTCGCTGAGGTGCGTTGAGTGTTCAGGAGGAGCAGGGGCTAGGGAGAGATGAAGGTCGGTTGGGGAGCCTTGGATTGGGATTGGTTTTCAGGGGAGGTAGTGGAGCTGGAGGAGAGAGATGGGGAAGGTTGGGGGTGGGAAGATAGGGTGAGGAAGGTTGCTAGGGCTGCAGAGGGGGTTTGAAGGGGGGGGGGATGTCAGTGCTGAGGAGGGAGAGGAGACTGGGTTGTGGAGGAGGTATAAGGGGAGAATGGTCTGAGGAAGGAATCTGAGGGGAGCCAGGTGGGAGTTTGTGAGGGGGGGGGGGCGGAGGCGGAATTTGAGCTGGAGCTGGGGAGGGAGTTCAAGTGGAGGGTGGGGTAGAGACAGGGTTGGGGAGGGAGTTTGAGGCGAGGGAGGGAGTGGCGAACGGGTTGGAGAAGGGCTGCGCGATCCAGTGGCTACAGGGAGTTGGATGAGTGACGCTATGAAGGTGGTTTGGAGGCTGGGCAGGGGAGTGGACCTGGGCAGTAGAAAGATGGGCCCAGTTTGATGTGGGCACTGAGGTGAATGCAAGTGTGGATAAGGGAACTGCCCCTCCACCATAAGACCGAGCAATTAGACACTCTAATCAATGTTCAGTGAGGTAGTAATTCATTGTCTGAACTGGGGAAATGGGAGCTGGAGTCCAGTGGTTCGCCCTTTGCGCCTTCGCCACTGTCCGAAAGATCATGGCAGAACATCACGGAATTGCTACTTTGTCGGCGGAGGCCATTCAGCCCATTGTGTCTGCACTGATTTGCTGAATGGCTATCCTGCGCTATTCCCTCTTGTATTCAAAACTCTGCCCACCTCTGTCTTGAATGTCCTTGATGCTCTCTGGGGTTGACCGTACCAAAGTTAATCATCCAGAAATTCCTCCTCTTAGTTTTAAATGGTCATCCATTTATTCTGAGTCAGTGTTGTGGATTCCCCAGCCATCTGCCTGATAAAGCCATTCAAAGAACTGTGCGTGTTTCACTTCTCGTTCTTCGAAACTCCAGGGAATCGGGTGGTAAATTTTTTCAACCTCTGCTCAAATGACAGTTCCCTCATCTCTGGAACCAGGTTTATTTTCCAAGCTTAGTATAGCCTTCCTTGGGTAATGAGACCCAAAATGCCTCATGGAGACCCTATATAATTAGACTGAGACATTTCTTTGTTCCTCCAGTCGCTTTGCGATGGAGGCTAACTCACCATTTGCTTTCCTAATTGTTTGATGCATTTTCACCTTACCTTCTTTGTGATTTGTGCAAAGGACACTCAACCCCAATGAATAACAATGTTTCCCAATCCCCCAGCGTTAGAACAAAGTATGTTCAGCATTGTTTTTCTTTCCAAATGTACTTCAAAAATGTGAGGAAGATCGGTTAGCTTAACTTCTGAAACATGTTAGCAGCTGTTATCAAAGATGTTATAGCAGGGCACTTGGAAATATTCAGGGTAAACGGTGTCATGAAGCACGCTGATGTTATTTGCAACAATATCCCATTTGGAACACCGGTTCGTGGGGGCGTTGAGTTTGTCTTGGTGTGAGGAGACAAGTGAAACCCCAGTGAGAATAAATAGACCAGTCGTTGGTTACCAATTATTAAAGATCGTTTATTAAAGTAAAGAAAAGACAAACACAAACAGGATGCCTCTACTCCCACGCAATTAAGATGTATGAATTATTAAACGCACACCGTTTCTACAGAACGTACTCCTTGTTACATTAAACATCTGCGATACCTGAGCTCTATAAGACTTCCCTTGTTCCCCAAACAACATCCAAATCGAATAACCAGTTATAGTTACCACACAATGCAGGGTGACATTCAAATCATGGAACCATGTTTTTCTGGTACAGGGAGGGTATTTAAAATTGAAGTCCAAAGGTTTTCTGCACTGCATTGACTCGAAGGCTCAGAAATTTGTTTAGCCCTCAGATTTTGGTGGCTAGAAACTGGCCTGAATGTTTTCTCAGACTGATGGTAACTGCCTCTCTTGGCTTTTCAGGGTCAGGCCAATTATACCGTTGTTCTTTGATTATATCTTCTGTGTATTTGGCTGCCTCCCCTCATCAACTTCTTTCACGCTACGTTAACATATTGTAACAACACCCTGGGTGAGAGTGTAGTCAATTGCAGCCCCGGAGTCCCAATACAAGTGAATTCACACACAATTCATATAACATTATGGGGACTGGTTTAGCACACAGGGCTAAATCACTGGCTTTGAAAGCAGGCCAGCAGCACGGTTCAATTTGCGTACCAGCCTCCCCGAACAGGTGCCGGAATATGGTGACTAGGGGCTTTTCACAGTCATTTCATTTGAAGTCTACTTGTGACAATAAGAGATTTTCATTTCATTACTGAGATCTTCGACCCATGACTGCTCCAGATTTGTAAATGAAACACTAATAAACTGTATATTTGTAATGTCAATAGAGATAAGATGTAAAGATTATCCTGGAATATCGGCCAGCTAATCTATTACCCCCCTCCCCTCTTTATCGTCCCACCCTCTACTCAAACACACACAACTCCAACACAAACGGGATAGGGGTAAAATGATAGAGATTAAGATGGAAGAAAGAGAGAGCTGAATGTTCACTTTGCTGATAACTGAGATCATTGTAGCCGACAATCCTCCTAGAACACGGAGTGCTGAAACCATCAGTTGGTTTGGATCTTCTGGTTGCAACATTCAGGCTGGACTCTCAGGCTGTGGGATCCCCTTTGGGGAGTCACTTTAATTTGTATTGACCTGGGCATTCACACAGAAGATCCCCCTCAGGCCTGTTTATTCTAACTTGCTCCGACCTCCACCAGATTGTCTTATCAGCCTCACCTGAGCTAGGACGAGAGTTCTCCACATGAGAATGTTAAAAGGGGTACTTTAAACCACTGGCCTGCCTGCAGCTGATGCTGCACTGGATTGTCCTTGCAGGTCAATCTGTCTGTGGAGAGAAAGTTATTTTTCCTGGACCGTCCGAACTAATCCATCAGATGAGTGAGAAATCAGAGCTCTGGCCATTTAGTTGTTTGATCAAAAGGAAACTGAAGACCAGCAGTCTTACAAAGTGAGGAACATTGCAGAATGATGATCACCAATCAGCATCGAGGATCTGTTGAGTTCCAGGAATTTAAAGTAACTGGTTAGTTGCCAGCCAAGTCCATCAAAATGTGTCATCACTGGACGAAACCAAGCGGCACACCTCGCCAGGGGGCTTCCTGAGGTCAGACCAATTAACACATCTGCCGGGGGATTTAAAATTTCCATCTGGAAGGCAACTGTCCAGCCACAAAAGTTATAACTGCCAAGATATCAGAAAATAAAACTTTAGGATGCAGACGTTTCGTTATGAGGTATGCAAGACATACAACACCAACGCATACCTGGCTAAACCAGTCCTCATTGTACAAGCCAAGTTTCAACATTTGTAATGAGTTAGCTTTCGGACACATCATAAAGTACTTGCAATCACATTATCGTTTTCAGGAAATATGTATAACCTTGGCATCGGAAGGTTGCAAATAGAAACTCCCAACAACAATAATGTTGTGTTCTGTGTTTTAAATGCGGCTGTAAATTCAAGTGGTTGATGGCTTGGAACAGTCCAGAGCGGCCAGCACTGTTTCCTCCTCCAACCTGGCCGTCGATCTCCCTGACTCTCTTTGGCATTCCATGGACCACATTGGTTTTGCTTGCTTCTGCAACATGTCGAACATGCATTGCTCCTCGGTATCTAACTGAGCCAGTCTCTGTGGTTTAGTCGAGCCGGATGTGGCATTTGTGGTTCAAACGTTTTGAGGTCCACACCATGGGAAGGTAACCGAGTGCCCTGGTGCTTCCCTACAACTCTATCTATGCTCCTTCCGTAACTATACTATATCTGTCTCTTTCTGTCCCTGGTGTAATACCGTCAGTCATTCCTGACTATCCAATGAGTGTTTAACCAAATCCCGAGGCTCTCCTACACAACAACTGCAAGTAGGATTGTCAACGATGAGAAAGGTATTGGGCTCATTTTCAACCAATGCATTCTTTCCAATCCTTCCAGCTTCACATTCTCTCTTGATCTTCACATGGCTACCATCGGCAACAATTGCAGCTGAGGGGTCAGTCCCATCAGGGTTGGTTGACTCCGAATACTCTATTACTTGGGTGACAACCCTTGCCTTCTCATTGGAGTTTTCATAATCACCACCGGCATCCTCCGTTAGCAATACTGACTGACGTGATTCAGATTCCGGTTTGACATCTCCACTTTCAGAACTAAAGTAATGGGACATTATTGGCTCGATTAACGTTTCGGTTTTGGCCAACGTCTGTGGGTGCAGAACCAGTACAGGCTTCTTCATCCATCTTCCCCTTAACGCTGGAAAGGAATTGATTGCCAATTACTTCCTTGCAATTCACTTCTGCTACCTGGAAGAGGTGGCATAGATCTTCAAAAGGATGTGGGTCAAGCAGCCGCTCGCTTGGCATCACGTCACCGTCCTCACTGCCGTCGTCCTGACTAACTGCGGTCCTGCGGTCAGACTTTCCTTCAAAGCAAACCTACTCTGGGAAATTCTTTCGCCTGAAGGGAATGGCTAAGGGACTACTGTAGGAGGCGGTAACAAATAACTTTTAGATAAATCCGATTCACTTTCTCCTTCTGGGTTACTGTCTCCTTTCCGAGCTAGATTGGATTTGTTTATTGTCACGTGTACCGAGGTACAGTGAAACGTATTGTTCTGCTTGCAGCTCAAACACATCATTCCGTACATGAAAAGAAAATATATAATAGGGCAAACATAAAATACACAATGTAAATCCATAAACACAGGCATCGGGTGAAGATGTGTGAAGAGATCAGATCAGTCCATAGGTTCATCAGTCTCCAAGAGGGTTGTTTAGGCGCCTGGTAACAGCAGGGAAAAAGCTGTTTTTTATTCTGTTATTGCGTGTTCTCAGACTTTTGTGTCTCCTGCTCGGAAGAAGTTGGAAGAGTGAGTAAGCCGGGTGGGAGGGGTCTTTGATTTTGCTGCCCGCTTTCCTCAGGCAGCGGGAGGCATAGATGGAATCAATGAATGGTTTGTGTGATGGACTGGGCTGTGTTCACAGCTCTCTGCAGTTTCTTGCGGTTTTGGGCCGAGCATTTGCTATACCAGGCTGTGATGCAGCCCGATAGGATGCTTTCTATGGTGCATCAGTAAAAGTTGGTCAGGGTTAATGTGGACATGCTGAATTTCCTTAGTTTCCTGAGGAGGTATAGGCGCTGTTTTGCTTTCTTGGTCGTAGCGTCGAAGTGGGTGGGCCAGGACAGATATTTGGCCATGTGCACACCTGGGAATCTGAAACTGCTAACCATCTCCACCTCGGCCTAGTTGATGCTGACAGGGGTGTGTACTGTACTTTGCTTCCTGAAGTCTAGCTCTTTCGTTTTGCTGACATTGAGGGAGAGATTGTTTTCGTTACACCACTCCACTAGGCTCCCTATCTCCCTCCTGTATTCTGACTCATCGTTGTTCCAGAGCTTTGGAAGAATTACTTGCCAATTGTTCAAGTTCTATCACCGCTCCATAGTCAGACTCAAAATCCAAGTCAAATCTCTCGCACTGACTCTTCCTCCCTGCTGTCACTCTTGCAACAACTATTTACCATTACTTCATAACTAGAACCGAGATCAAAGTCAAAACTTCCGTCTGCCTCCTCTTCCTTATGGTCACCTTCAGTCTGAAAATGCTCAGGAGCTGATTCACTACCACTGTCATTGGGCATGTGATTAATGGCCGTCAACACCTCTCTCTGAGTCATCTACGGCCCAGTGGGTTTTCCTAACTCCCACATGCCCTACATTTGACCGCTCGGGGATAACTGCGGTGCTTCCTTTGGACTCTCTGAGATCATAGGTGAAGCTACAACCTTCACTCCCACTTTCTCCTTCCACTGGGAATTTCTTAACCACTCCGATAACTACAGGACCTGACATTAAATCACACTCCAATTGCACTTTGTACAATGGAACTAGGATACAACTTTCACCTATCACAAAGAAAAGTACAGCACAGGAACAGGCCCTTCGGCCTTCCCACGTCCGTGCCGACCATGCTGCCCAACTAAACTACAATCTTCTACACTTCCTGGGTCCGTATCCCTCTATTCCCATCCTATTCATGTATTTATCAAGATGCCCCTTAAATGTCACGATCGTACCTGCTTCCACCACCTCCTCCGGCAGCGAGTTCCAGGCACCCACTACCCTCTGTTTAAAAAAAACTTCCTCGTACATCTCCTCTAAACCTTGCCCCTCGCACCTTAAACCTATGCCCCCTAGTAATTGACCCCCCTCCCCCCCCCCCCCCCCCCCCCCCCCCCCCCCCCCCGGGAAGTTACAATGTTGTCATGGTAACTCGCAACATTGAAATGGATGCTTGCTTCAAACGGAGAATTTGCAGGATTGGGTGGCACAGTGGTTAGCACTGCTGCCTCACAGCGCCAGGGACCCGGGTTCAATTCCGGCCCTTGGTGATTGTCTGTCTGGAGTCTGCACTTTCTCCCCGTGTCTGCGTGGGTTTCCTCCGAGTGCTCCTGTTTCCTCCCACAATCCAAAGATCTACAGGTTAGGTGGATTGGCCCTTAGTGTCCAGGGATGGTCAGGTTATCTTATGGGGCTGGGTACTGGCTCGAGGTAGGATGCTCTTTTGGAGGCTCGGTGCAGACTCGAGGGGCCGAATGGCGGCCTCCTGCACGGTAAGGATTCTATGAGTGAGCTGTGCGAAACTGGGATAAAATGGATTGCTGTTTCCAAAACCTGGGCTGTATATATATTTTCTGATTCTGCTGGGAAGTCCTCAGAATTCAGGTCTCTCCCTTCGAGTGACACCAAATAGGGTGATGATGTAAAACCACTCGTTGAAGCCTGCTCAATCTGATCGCCGATCCAAAGGACAAAGCAATATGTTTCTTAAATATTTCTTGAACGTTTCTTAATGACTTGGAAACACAAACCATGTTGCATTTCTCAAGCTGAATTGCTTCCAGTGGTGTGCCACTGGGATCGGCGCCGGGACCCTTTCTGTTTGTCGTGTAAATTAATGATCTAGACGTGAAGATGGGAATTATGTTCAGTAAGTTCGCAGATGACACAAAAATTGGTGCTGTGGTAAATAGTGAAGGGGAAAGCCTCAGATTGGAGGATGATATCGACGGGGATGGTCAGAACAATGGCAACTGGAATTTAACCCTGAAATTCTAGATGATGCATTTTGGGAGGTCTAATGAGGCAAGGGAATATACAGTGAATGGTAAGATGCTAGGAAGTATAGGGGATCATAGGAACCTTGGAGTGCATGTCCAAAGATCCATGAATGCAGCAGGGCAGGTGGATAAGGTGGTTAATAATTTGAAGAGGACACTTGCCTTTAATAGCCAAGGTGTAGAATATAAGAGGAGGGAGGTTATGATGGAGTTGTATAAACACTCGGTTAGGCCACACCTAGAGTAGTGTGCGCCGTTCTGGTCACCGCACTATAGGAAGGATGTGATTTCACTGGAGACGGTGCCGAGGAGATTCGCCAGCCTGGGGTTCTCCTGAGAGCAGAGAAGGCTCAGGGGGAACCTTATTGATGTGTACTGAATTATGAGAGACATAGATATCTCTCTTTTCAGTTAACAATCATCTGCCCTTTTGAATAACTTACAGAAAGTTGGCTCCAGACTCCAAACACTGGCTGAGAAATATTTTCCCCACATCACATATAATCCTTTTGCCCATTATTCTGAATCCGTGCCCTCTAGTTCCTGCTGCTCTCGAGTGGAAACTTTCTCACTATCTACTCTGTCCATACCCCTCAGGACCTCGAATCTCCATCATGGCTCGTCCCAGCCTTTTCTCCAAGGAAAACACTCCCAACCTCAACAATCTATCCCCGCATTGACAGTTCTTTATGTGGGAGGCACAGTGGTTATGATAATAATATAATTGCTTATTGTCACAATGAAGTTACTGTGAAAAGCCCCAAGTTGCCACATTCCGGCACCTGTTCGGGGAGACTGGTACGGGAATTGAACCCGCGCTGCTGGTCATGTTCTGCATTACAAGCCAGCTGTTTAGCCCACTGTGCTAAACCAGCCCCTCAGGTCAGCACTGCTGCCCCACAGCACCAGGTTTGATTCCGGCCTTGGTGATTGTCTGTGTGGGGTTTGCGCATTCACCCCACCGCGCGTCTGCGAGGGGTCCGGATACTCCCATTTCCTCCCACCGGCCGATCAGGTGGATTGGCCATACAAAATTGCCCCTTGAGTGAGGTTGCAGGAATAAGGGCGGGGGGAATGGGACAAGGTAGGGTGGTCTTTTGAAGGTTCGGTGCAGACTCTATGGGCCGTACCTCTTCTGTACTCTCTCAAATGCCTTCACATCCCTCCTCAAGTATGGCTTTTAGAACTGGATGCAGTGCTCCAGATGACGTCCAACTAGTGTTGTATACAGGTTCAACATGACATCCTTACTCTTCTGCTCAATGCTATTAATAAAGCCTAAGATGCCATATACTTTAACTGCTGTCTCACCCTGCCCTATCAACTTCATTGACTTATGTACATGCACAACCAGGTCCCTCTTATTATTATTTAGAGCTGCTGGCTTTATTTTGTCCTGTTTGTCCACATTTCATACTGCCCAAATAAATCGGCCTCACTGTATAGGATTCTCGGGGGTCTTGACGGGGTAGATGCTGAGGGGTCGTTTCTCCTTGTGGAAGAGTCTCGGACAAGAGGGAATAAACTGTGTAAGGGGGTCACCCATTTAAGACATGAGGAGGAATTTCTTCTCTTGAGGTGAGCAATTCTGTGGATTTTTTTTGTTACAGATGTGGAGAGTCGTTAAATAGGTTCTCAATGCTGAGATAGACAGATTTTTAATCCGTAAGGGAATCCAGGGTTCAGGTGGGCAAGCGGAGTTGAGGATTATCACATCAGGTCAGCCGTGATTTCGTTGAATGGACAGAGCAGATTGATGGGCCGAATGGCCGACATGCTCCTGCGTCTTAGGGCCTCATCTTTAAGATATTCCTTGAAACCTGTCTCTTTGACCAAGCTTTGACCAACTTGTCCTAATACCACCAGCTGTGGCTCGATGAGGAGTGGGGAAAACAGAGCAGCACCGGGAGTGAAGGATTGCCATTCTGGGTGGGACAGGGGGATGGTGAGGGTTCAGCTCGCTGTGCAGGGGGCAGGAGTCAGCTCGCTGTGCAGGGGGCAGGGGTCAGCTCGCTCTGTAGGGGGGGCAGGGGTCAGCTCACTCTGCAGGAGGGGCAGGGGTCAGCTCGCTCTGCAGGAGGGGCAGGGATCAGCTCGCTCTGCAGGAGGGGCAGCTCACTCTGCAGGGGTCAGCTTGCTGGGCAGGGGTCAGCTCGCTGGGCAGGGGTCAGCTCGCTGTGCAGGGGGTCAGCTCGCTCTGCGGGGGGGGCAGGGGTGAGCTTGCTCTGCGAGGGTCAGGGGTCTGCTCGTTGGGCAGGGGTGAGCTTGCTCTGCGAGGGTCAGGGGTCTGCTCGTTGTGCAGTGGGCAGGGGTCTGCTCGCTCTGCAGGGGGGCAGGGGTCAGTTCACTGTGCAGGGGGCAGATGTGAGCTCACTGGGCAGGGGTCAGCTCACTGGGCAGGGGTCAGCTCACTGGGCAGGGGTCAGCTCACTGGACCGAGGTAAGCTCGCTGTGCAAGGGGCAGGGGTGAGCTTGTTCTGCAGGGACAGAGGTAAGCTCACTGGGCAGGGGTCAGCTCGCTCTGCATGGGGCAGGGGTCAGCTCGCTCTGCATGGGGCAGGGGTCAGCTCGCTCTGCAGGAGGCAGGGGTCAGCTCGCTGTGCAGGGGTCAGCTCACTCTGCAGGGGTCAGCTCACTCTGCAGGGGGTTAGGGGTCAGCTCACTCTGCAGGGGGTTAGGGGTCAGCTCGCTCTGCAGGAGGCAGGGGTCAGCTCGCTCTGCAGGAGGTCAGGGGTCAGCTCGCTCTGCAGGGGGTCAGGGGTCAGCTCGCTCTGCAGGGGTCAGCTCGCTCTGCAGGGGTCAGCTTGCTCTGCAGGGGGGGCAAGGGTCTGCTCGCTCTGCAGGAGGCAGTGGTCAGCTTGCTATGCAGGAGGCAGGGGTTCAGCTCGCTCTGCAGGAGGCAGGGGTTCAGATCGCTCTGCAGGGGGTTAGGGGTCAGATCGCTGTGCAGGGGGTTAGGGGTCAGCTCGCTGTGCAGGGGGTTAGGGGTCAGCTCGCTGTGCAGGGGGTTAGGGGTCAGCTCGCTCTGCAGGAGGCAGGGGTCAGCTCGCTCGGCAGGGGTCAGCTCGCTGTGCAGGGGGTTAGGGGTCAGCTCGCTGTGCAGGGGGTTAGGGGTCAGCTCGCTGTGCAGGGGGTTAGGGGTCAGCTCGATGTGCAGGGGGTTAGGGGTCAGCTCGCTGTGCAGGTGGTTAGGGGTCAGCTCGCTCTGCAGGAGGCAGGGGTCAGCTCGCTCGGCAGGAGGCAGAGTCAGCTCGTTGTGCAGGGGTCAGCTCGCTGTGCAGGGGTCAGCTCACTCTGCAAGATTAGAGGTCAGCTCGCTGTGCAGTGAGCAGGGGTCAGCAAAATGGGCAGGGGGTCAGGGGTCAGCTCGCTCAATGGGCAGGGGGTCAGGGGTCAGTTCGCTCAATGGGCAGGGGGTCAGGGGTCGGCTCGCTCTCAATGGGCAGGGGGTCAGGGGTCAGCTCGCTCAATGGTCAGGGGTCGGCTCGCTCTGCGGAATGGGGGGGTGGGGGTAGAGACGTCATCACGCGGGGAACGGTGGGACAAACATTGGCACAGCTGCGGAGCAAAAGCGTCATGACAGAGGGCGGGGCTGGGCAGAGGGCGTCACTGACTGTTGCTAGGTTGGTTGCATCACTGCGCC